>NC_092879.1:65499780-65556726 GCF_028372415.1 Notamacropus eugenii | reverse complement strand
AAATATCAAGGCTTTCCAAAGATTTTGAGCCAGTTCCCTGCTGTAAAAGTAGAGTAAAATGCAGAAAAGGGAGCTTGGGGGATCTGACTGTGATCACCTAGAAAGTTGAAGGCATAGAGAAAAGATGACTTTAAGGGTATTTACGCTAGAGGCCCCTCCATGCATTCTGCCTGAAACTGAGGCCTAGTGTGCTGAATGACCATTGTATTAGAAGCCATAAGTGTCCAAGGACAAAAAGTTGCAAGTGTATTAGAGTCCTCAGAATCCAAACACTTTATGTGACTGAAAGGAAACTGAGTCCTAGAATACCGGATAGCCAAGTTTAAGATCACTAACCATACCATAAATTTTAAAATGTTAATGCTTTTCAAAGCTTTTGAGCCAGCCCCCTGCTGTGAAATTAGAATTAAAAGGTAGAAAAGAGAGGTTGAAGGATCAACCTGTCATCACTTAGAGGTTTTTAGGCCTAGAGAAAAGAGGACCTTAAGGGTAGTTACAGGAGAAGTCCCTCCATGCATTCTTCCTGAAACTGAGTCTTAGAGAGCTGAATGACCATTACGTTTCACCCACAAGTGTCCAAGGACAAAACCCGGCAAGGCTTTTGGAATTTTCAGAATCCAAAACCTTTCTATGATCTCTAAAGAAAACAGAGTCCTGGAAATCTTGACAACCCAGTACAAGATCACTAAGGAGATCCTAGGTTTAAAAATGTCAAGGCTTTCCAAAGAAGTTGAACCAGCCCCCTGCTGCGCATCCAGAAACAGAGGCCCAGGGAGCTTCAGGGACCTGTTTGTGATCACTGACAATTTTCTAGAACCTAGACGACGTCAGAATGGCCTAAGACCACTTACACTAAAAGCACTCTCAGGTGTCTCCCTCAAAGTGAGGCCTAGAGAACCAAATGACCGTTGTAAGAGCGGTCAGAAGAGTCCAAGGAACAGACAGGACTAGTCCTTCAGAGGCATTTGAGTCTGAGCGATTCATGTGCCTCTAAATGAAACTAAGGTCTAGAGGGCTGGATAAACAAGTGTAAGATCACTAATGAGATCCTGGGATTAAAATACCTCAAAGCTTTCCAAAGCTATCGAGTCAGCCCCATGCTTTGAATTCAGGGTAAAATGTAGAAAAGAGATCTTGAGGGACCTGAGTGACCACCTAGACGTTGGTAGGCCTAGAGGAAAGAGGACCCGAAGGGCATTTACACTAGAAGCTCCTCCATGCATTCTGCCTGAAACTGAGGCTTATGGAGCTGAATGCCCATTGTGTGTATACCCACAAGTGTCCAAGGGCAAAGAGTGATAAGTATTTGGGTGTCCTCAGAATCCAAACCCATTACGTGACTGAAAGGAAACTGTTTCTTAGAATGTTGGATAGCCAAGATGTAGATCACAAGCAATGTCCTAAGATTAAAAATGTCAAGGCTTTCCAAAGCTTTTCAGGTACCCCCTGCTTGTGAACGTAAGGTAAAATGGAGAAAAGGGAGCTTGAGGGCCCTGACTGTGATCCCCTAGAAGTCTGTAAGTCTAGAGAAAAAGAGAACCTTAAGGGTATTTACACTAAAGGCCCCTCCATGCACTGTGCCTGAAACTGAGGCCTAGGGTGCTGAATGACCATTGTATGAGAACCCACAAATGTCCAAGCACAAGAAGTTATAAGTCTCTTAGATTCCTCAGAATCCAAACCCTTTATGTGACTGAAAGGAAACTGAGTCCAAGAATGCTGAAGAGCCAAGTTGAAGGTCACTAGCCATGTCTTAGGATTACAAATATCAAGGCTTTCCAAAGATTTTGAGCCAGTTCCCTGCTGTAAAAGTAGAGTAAAATGCAGAAAAGGGAGCTTGGGGGATCTGACTGTGATCACCTAGAAAGTTGAAGGCATAGAGAAAAGATGACTTTAAGGGTATTTACGCTAGAGGCCCCTCCATGCATTCTGCCTGAAACTGAGGCCTAGTGTGCTGAATGACCATTGTATTAGAAGCCATAAGTGTCCAAGGACAAAAAGTTGCAAGTGTATTAGAATCCTCAGAATCCAAACACTTTATGTGACTGAAAGGAAACTGAGTCCTAGAATACCGGATAGCCAAGTTTAAGATCACTAACCATATCATAAATTTTAAAATGTTAATGCTTTTCAAAGCTTTTGAGCCAGCCCCCTGCTGTGAAATTAGAATTAAAAGGTAGAAAAGAGAGGTTGAAGGATCAACCTGTCATCACTTAGAGGTTTTTAGGCCTAGAGAAAAGAGGACCTTAAGGGTAGTTACAGGAGAAGTCCCTCCATGCATTCTGCCTGAAACTGAGTCTTAGAGAGCTGAATGACCATTACGTTTCACCCACAAGTGTCCAAGGACAAAACCCGGCAAGGCTTTTGGAATTTTCAGAATCCAAAACCTTTCTATGATCTCTAAAGAAAACAGAGTCCTGGAAATCTTGACAACCCAGTACAAGATCACTAAGGAGATCCTAGGTTTAAAAATGTCAAGGCTTTCCAAAGAAGTTGAACCAGCCCCCTGCTGCGCATCCAGAAACAGAGGCCCAGGGAGCTTCAGGGACCTGTTTGTGATCACTGACAATTTTCTAGAACCTAGACGACGTCAGAATGGCCTAAGACCACTTACACTAAAAGCACTCTCAGGTGTCTACCTCAAAGTGAGGCCTAGAGAACCAAATGACCGTTGTAAGAGCGGTCAGAAGAGTCCAAGGAACAGACAGGACTAGTCCTTCAGAGGCATTTGAGTCTGAGCGATTCATGTGCCTCTAAATGAAACTAAGGTCTAGAGGGCTGGATAAACAAGTGTAAGATCACTAATGAGATCCTAGGATTAAATACTTCAAAGCTTTCCAAAGATATCGAGTCAGCCCCACGCTTTGAGTTCAGGGTAAAATGTAGAAAAGTGATCATGAGGGACCTGAGTGACCACCTTGACTTTGGTAGGCCTAGAGGAAAGAGGACCCGAAGGGCATTTACACTAGAAGCTCCTCCATGCATTCTGCCTGAAACTGAGGCTTATGGAGCTGAATGCCCATTGTGTGTATACCCACAAGTGTCCAAGGGCAAAGAGTGATAAGTATTTTGGTGTCCTCAGAATCCAAACCCATTACGTGACTGAAAGGAAACTGTTTCTTAGAATGTTGGATAGCCAAGATGTAGATCACAAGCAATGTCCTAAGATTAAAAATGTCAAGGCTTTCCAAAGCTTTTCAGGTACCCCCTGCTTGTGAACGTAAGGTAAAATGGAGAAAAGGGAGCTTGAGGGCCCTGACTGTGATCCCCTAGAAGTCTGTAAGCCTAGAGAAAAAGAGAACCTTAAGGGTATTTACACTAAAGGCCCCTCCATGCACTGTGCCTGAAACTGAGGCCTAGGGTGCTGAATGACCATTGTATGAGAACCCACAAATGTCCAAGCACAAGAAGTTATAAGTCTCTTAGATTCCTCAGAATCCAAACCCTTTATGTGACTGAAAGGAAACTGAGTCCAAGAATGCTGAAGAGCCAAGTTGAAGGTCACTAGCCATGTCTTAGGACTACAAATATCAAGGCTTTCCAAAGATTTTGAGCCAGTTCCCTGCTGTAAAAGTAGAGTAAAATGCAGAAAAGGGAGCTTGGGGGATCTGACTGTGATCACCTAGAAAGTTGAAGGCATAGAGAAAAGATGACTTTAAGGGTATTTACGCTAGAGGCCCCTCCATGCATTCTGCCTGAAACTGAGGCCTAGTGTGCTGAATGACCATTGTATTAGAAGCCATAAGTGTCCAAGGACAAAAAGTTGCAAGTGTATTAGAAGTCCTCAGAATCCAAACACTTTATGTGACTGAAAGGAAACTGAGTCCTAGAATACCGGATAGCCAAGTTTAAGATCACTAACCATACAATAAATTTTAAAATGTTAATGCTTTTCAAAGCTTTTGAGCCAGCCCCCTGCTGTGAAATTAGAATTAAAAGGTAGAAAAGAGAGGTTGAAGGATCAACCTGTCATAACTTAGAGGTTTTTAGGCCTAGAGAAAAGAGGACCTTAAGTGTAGTTACAGGAGAAGTCCCTCCATGCATTCTGCCTGAAACTGAGTCTTAGAGAGCTGAATGACCATTACGTTTCACCCACAAGTGTCCAAGGACAAAACCCGGCAAGGCTTTTGGAATTTTCAGGAATCCAAAACCTTTCTATGATCTCTAAAGAAAACAGAGTCCTGGAAATCTTGACAACCCAGTACAAGATCACTACGGAGATCCTAGGTTTAAAAATGTCAAGGCTTTCCAAAGAAGTTGAACCAGCCCCCTGCTGCGCATCCAGAAACAGAGGCCCAGGGAGCTTCAGGGACCTGTTTGTGATCACTGACAATTTTCTAGAACCTAGACGACGTCAGAATGGCCTAAGACCACTTACACTAAAAGCACTCTCAGGTGTCTCCCTCAAAGTGAGGCCTAGAGAACCAAATGACCGTTGTAAGAGCGGTCAGAAGAGTCCAAGGAACAGACAGGACTAGTCCTTCAGAGGCATTTGAGTCTGAGCGATTCATGTGCCTCTAAATGAAACTAAGGTCTAGAGGGCTGGATAAACAAGTGTAAGATCACTAATGAGATCCTGGGATTAAAATACCTCAAAGCTTTCCAAAGCTATCGAGTCAGCCCCATGCTTTGAATTCAGGGTAAAATGTAGAAAAGAGATCTTGAGGGACCTGAGTGACCACCTAGACGTTGGTAGGCCTAGAGGAAAGAGGACCCGAAGGGCATTTACACTAGAAGCTCCTCCATGCATTCTGCCTGAAACTGAGGCTTATGGAGCTGAATGCCCATTGTGTGTATACCCACAAGTGTCCAAGGGCAAAGAGTGATAAGTATTTTGGTGTCCTCAGAATCCAAACCCATTACGTGACTGAAAGGAAACTGTTTCTTAGAATGTTGGATAGCCAAGATGTAGATCACAAGCAATGTCCTAAGATTAAAAATGTCAAGGCTTTCCAAAGCTTTTCAGGTACCCCCTGCTTGTGAACGTAAGGTAAAATGGAGAAAAGGGAGCTTGAGGGCCCTGACTGTGATCCCCTAGAAGTCTGTAAGCCTAGAGAAAAAGAGAACCTTAAGGGTATTTACACTAAAGGCCCCTCCATGCACTGTGCCTGAAACTGAGGCCTAGGGTGCTGAATGACCATTGTATGAGAACCCACAAATGTCCAAGCACAAGAAGTTATAAGTCTCTTAGATTCCTCAGAATCCAAACCCTTTATGTGACTGAAAGGAAACTGAGTCCAAGAATGCTGAAGAGCCAAGTTGAAGGTCACTAGCCATGTCTCAGGACTACAAATATCAAGGCTTTCCAAAGATTTTGAGCCAGTTCCCTGCTGTAAAAGTAGAGTAAAATGCAGAAAAGGGAGCTTGGGGGATCTGACTGTGATCACCTAGAAAGTTGAAGGCATAGAGAAAAGATGACTTTAAGGGTATTTACGCTAGAGGCCCCTCCATGCATTCTGCCTGAAACTGAGGCCTAGTGTGCTGAATGACCATTGTATTAGAAGCCATAAGTGTCCAAGGACAAAAAGTTGCAAGTGTATTAGAGTCCTCAGAATCCAAACACTTTATGTGACTGAAAGGAAACTGAGTCCTAGAATACCGGATAGCCAAGTTTAAGATCACTAACCATACCATAAATTTTAAAATGTTAATGCTTTTCAAAGCTTTTGAGCCAGCCCCCTGCTGTGAAATTAGAATTAAAAGGTAGAAAAGAGAGGTTGAAGGATCAACCTGTCATCACTTAGAGGTTTTTAGGCCTAGAGAAAAGAGGACCTTAAGTGTAGTTACAGGAGAAGTCCCTCCATGCATTCTGCCTGAAACTGAGTCTTAGAGAGCTGAATGACCATTACGTTTCACCCACAAGTGTCCAAGGACAAAACCCGGCAAGGCTTTTGGAATTTTCAGAATCCAAAACCTTTCTATGATCTCTAAAGAAAACAGAGTCCTGGAAATCTTGACAACCCAGTACAAGATCACTACGGAGATCCTAGGTTTAAAAATGTCAAGGCTTTCCAAAGAAGTTGAACCAGCCCCCTGCTGCGCATCCAGAAACAGAGGCCCAGGGAGCTTCAGGGACCTGTTTGTGATCACTGACAATTTTCTAGAACCTAGACGACGTCAGAATGGCCTAAGACCACTTACACTAAAAGCACTCTCAGGTGTCTCCCTCAAAGTGAGGCCTAGAGAACCAAATGACCGTTGTAAGAGCGGTCAGAAGAGTCCAAGGAACAGACAGGACTAGTCCTTCAGAGGCATTTGAGTCTGAGCGATTCATGTGCCTCTAAATGAAACTAAGGTCTAGAGGGCTGGATAAACAAGTGTAAGATCACTAATGAGATCCTGGGATTAAAATACCTCAAAGCTTTCCAAAGCTATCGAGTCAGCCCCATGCTTTGAATTCAGGGTAAAATGTAGAAAAGAGATCTTGAGGGACCTGAGTGACCACCTAGACGTTGGTAGGCCTAGAGGAAAGAGGACCCGAAGGGCATTTACACTAGAAGCTCCTCCATGCATTCTGCCTGAAACTGAGGCTTATGGAGCTGAATGCCCATTGTGTGTATACCCACAAGTGTCCAAGGGCAAAGAGTGATAAGTATTTGGGTGTCCTCAGAATCCAAACCCATTACGTGACTGAAAGGAAACTGTTTCTTAGAATGTTGGATAGCCAAGATGTAGATCACAAGCAATGTCCTAAGATTAAAAATGTCAAGGCTTTCCAAAGCTTTTCAGGTACCCCCCTGCTTGTGAACGTAAGGTAAAATGGAGAAAAGGGAGCTTGAGGGCCCTGACTGTGATCCCCTAAAAGTCTGTAAGCCTAGAGAAAAAGAGAGACCTTAAGGGTATTTACACTAAAGGCCCCTCCATGCACTGTGCCTGAAACTGAGGCCTAGGGTGCTGAATGACCATTGTATGAGAACCCACAAATGTCCAAGCACAAGAAGTTATAAGTCTCTTAGATTCCTCAGAATCCAAACCCTTTATGTGACTGAAAGGAAACTGAGTCCAAGAATGCTGAAGAGCCAAGTTGAAGGTCACTAGCCATGTCTTAGGACTACAAATATCAAGGCTTTCCAAAGATTTTGAGCCAGTTCCCTGCTGTAAAAGTAGAGTAAAATGCAGAAAAGGGAGCTTGGGGGATCTGACTGTGATCACCTAGAAAGTTGAAGGCATAGAGAAAAGATGACTTTAAGGGTATTTACGCTAGAGGCCCCTCCATGCATTCTGCCTGAAACTGAGGCCTAGTGTGCTGAATGACCATTGTATTAGAAGCCATAAGTGTCCAAGGACAAAAAGTTGCAAGTGTATTAGAGTCCTCAGAATCCAAACACTTTATGTGACTGAAAGGAAACTGAGTCCTAGAATACCGGATAGCCAAGTTTAAGATCACTAACCATACCATAAATTTTAAAATGTTAATGCTTTTCAAAGCTTTTGAGCCAGCCCCCTGCTGTGAAATTAGAATTAAAAGGTAGAAAAGAGAGGTTGAAGGATCAACCTGTCATCACTTAGAGGTTTTTAGGCCTAGAGAAAAGAGGACCTTAAGGGTAGTTACAGGAGAAGTCCCTCCATGCATTCTTCCTGAAACTGAGTCTCAGAGAGCTGAATGACCATTACGTTTCACCCACAAGTGTCCAAGGACAAAACCCGGCAAGGCTTTTGGAATTTTCAGAATCCAAAACCTTTCTATGATCTCTAAAGAAAACAGAGTCCTGGAAATCTTGACAACCCAGTACAAGATCACTAAGGAGATCCTAGGTTTTAAAAATGTCAAGGCTTTCCAAAGAAGTTGAACCAGCCCCCTGCTGCGCATCCAGAAACAGAGGCCCAGGGAGCTTCAGGGACCTGTTTGTGATCACTGACAATTTTCTAGAACCTAGACGTCAGAATGGCCTAAGACCACGTACACTAAAAGCACTCTCAGGTGTCTACCTCAAAGTGAGGCCTAGAGAACCAAATGACCGTTGTAAGAGCGGTCAGAAGAGTCCAAGGAACAGACAGGACTAGTCCTTCAGAGGCATTTGAGTCTGAGCGATTCATGTGCCTCTAAATGAAACTAGGTCTAGAGGGCTGGATAAACAAGTGTAAGATCACTAATGAGATCCTGGGATTAAAATACCTCAAAGCTTTCCAAAGCTATCGAGTCAGCCCCATGCTTTGAATTCAGGGTAAAATGTAGAAAAGAGATCTTGAGGGACCTGAGTGACCACCTAGACGTTGGTAGGCCTAGAGGAAAGAGGACCCGAAGGGCATTTACACTAGAAGCTCCTCCATGCATTCTGCCTGAAACTGAGGCTTATGGAGCTGAATGCCCATTGTGTGTATACCCACAAGTGTCCAAGGGCAAAGAGTGATAAGTATTTGGGTGTCCTCAGAATCCAAACCCATTACGTGACTGAAAGGAAACTGCTTCTTAGAATGTTGGATAGCCAAGATGTAGATCACAAGCAATGTCCTAAGATTAAAAATGTCAAGGCTTTCCAAAGCTTTTCAGGTACCCCCTGCTGTGAACGTAAGGTAAAATGGAGAAAAGGGAGCTTGAGGGCCCTGACTGTGATCCCCTAGAAGTCTGTAAGTCTAGAGAAAAAGAGAACCTTAAGGGTATTTACACTAAAGGCCCCTCCATGCACTGTGCCTGAAACTGAGGCCTAGGGTGCTGAATGACCATTGTATGAGAACCCACAAATGTCCAAGCACAAGAAGTTATAAGTCTCTTAGATTCCTCAGAATCCAAACCCTTTATGTGACTGAAAGGAAACTGAGTCCAAGAATGCTGAAGAGCCAAGTTGAAGGTCACTAGCCATGTCTTAGGATTACAAATATCAAGGCTTTCCAAAGATTTTGAGCCAGTTCCCTGCTGTAAAAGTAGAGTAAAATGCAGAAAAGGGAGCTTGGGGGATCTGACTGTGATCACCTAGAAAGTTGAAGGCATAGAGAAAAGATGACTTTAAGGGTATTTACGCTAGAGGCCCCTCCATGCATTCTGCCTGAAACTGAGGCCTAGTGTGCTGAATGACCATTGTATTAGAAGCCATAAGTGTCCAAGGACAAAAAGTTGCAAGTGTATTAGAATCCTCAGAATCCAAACACTTTATGTGACTGAAAGGAAACTGAGTCCTAGAATACCGGATAGCCAAGTTTAAGATCACTAACCATATCATAAATTTTAAAATGTTAATGCTTTTCAAAGCTTTTGAGCCAGCCCCCCTGCTGTGAAATTAGAATTAAAAGGTAGAAAAGAGAGGTTGAAGGATCAACCTGTCATCACTTAGAGGTTTTTAGGCCTAGAGAAAAGAGGACCTTAAGGGTAGTTACAGGAGAAGTCCCTCCATGCATTCTGCCTGAAACTGAGTCTTAGAGAGCTGAATGACCATTACGTTTCACCCACAAGTGTCCAAGGACAAAACCCGGCAAGGCTTTTGGAATTTTCAGAATCCAAAACCTTTCTATGATCTCTAAAGAAAACAGAGTCCTGGAAATCTTGACAACCCAGTACAAGATCACTAAGGAGATCCTAGGTTTAAAAATGTCAAGGCTTTCCAAAGAAGTTGAACCAGCCCCCTGCTGCGCATCCAGAAACAGAGGCCCAGGGAGCTTCAGGGACCTGTTTGTGATCACTGACAATTTTCTAGAACCTAGACGACGTCAGAATGGCCTAAGACCACTTACACTAAAAGCACTCTCAGGTGTCTCCCTCAAAGTGAGGCCTAGAGAACCAAATGACCGTTGTAAGAGCGGTCAGAAGAGTCCAAGGAACACACAGGACTAGTCCTTCAGAGGCATTTGAGTCTGAGCGATTCATGTGCCTCTAAATGAAACTAAGGTCTAGAGGGCTGGATAAACAAGTGTAAGATCACTAATGAGATCCTGGGATTAAAATACCTCAAAGCTTTCCAAAGCTATCGAGTCAGCCCCACGCTTTGAATTCAGGGTAAAATGTAGAAAAGAGATCTTGAGGGACCTGAGTGACCACCTAGACGTTGGTAGGCCTAGAGGAAAGAGGACCCGAAGGGCATTTACACTAGAAGCTCCTCCATGCATTCTGCCTGAAACTGAGGCTTATGGAGCTGAATGCCCATTGTGTGTATACCCACAAGTGTCCAAGGGCAAAGAGTGATAAGTATTTTGGTGTCCTCAGAATCCAAACCCATTACGTGACTGAAAGGAAACTGTTTCTTAGAATGTTGGATAGCCAAGATGTAGATCACAAGCAATGTCCTAAGATTAAAAATGTCAAGGCTTTCCAAAGCTTTTCAGGTACCCCCTGCTTGTGAACGTAAGGGTAAAATGGAGAAAAGGGAGCTTGAGGGCCCTGACTGTGATCCCCTAGAAGTCTGTAAGCCTAGAGAAAAAGAGAACCTTAAGGGTATTTACACTAAAGGCCCCTCCATGCACTGTGCCTGAAACTGAGGCCTAGGGTGCTGAGTGACCATTGTATGAGAACCCACAAATGTCCAAGCACAAGAAGTTATAAGTCCTCTTAGATTCCTCAGAATCCAAACCCTTTATGTGACTGAAAGGAAACTGAGTCCAAGAATGCTGAAGAGCCAAGTTGAAGGTCACTAGCCATGTCTTAGGACTACAAATATCAAGGCTTTCCAAAGATTTTGAGCCAGTTCCCTGCTGTAAAAGTAGAGTAAAATGCAGAAAAGGGAGCTTGGGGGATCTGACTGTGATCACCTAGAAAGTTGAAGGCATAGAGAAAAGATGACTTTAAGGGTATTTACGCTAGAGGCCCCTCCATGCATTCTGCCTGAAACTGAGGCCTAGTGTGCTGAATGACCATTGTATTAGAAGCCATAAGTGTCCAAGGACAAAAAGTTGCAAGTGTATTAGAGTCCTCAGAATCCAAACACTTTATGTGACTGAAAGGAAACTGAGTCCTAGAATACCGGATAGCCAAGTTTAAGATCACTAACCATACCATAAATTTTAAAATGTTAATGCTTTTCAAAGCTTTTGAGCCAGCCCCCTGCTGTGAAATTAGAATTAAAAGGTAGAAAAGAGAGGTTGAAGGATCAACCTGTCATCACTTAGAGGTTTTTAGGCCTAGAGAAAAGAGGACCTTAAGGGTAGTTACAGGAGAAGTCCCTCCATGCATTCTTCCTGAAACTGAGTCTTAGAGAGCTGAATGACCATTACGTTTCACCCACAAGTGTCCAAGGACAAAACCCGGCAAGGCTTTTGGAATTTTCAGAATCCAAAACCTTTCTATGATCTCTAAAGAAAACAGAGTCCTGGAAATCTTGACAACCCAGTACAAGATCACTACGGAGATCCTAGGTTTAAAAATGTCAAGGCTTTCCAAAGAAGTTGAACCAGCCCCCTGCTGCGCATCCAGAAACAGAGGCCCAGGGAGCTTCAGGGACCTGTTTGTGATCACTGACAATTTTCTAGAACCTAGACGACGTCAGAATGGCCTAAGACCACTTACACTAAAAGCACTCTCAGGTGTCTACCTCAAAGTGAGGCCTAGAGAACCAAATGACCGTTGTAAGAGCGGTCAGAAGAGTCCAAGGAACAGACAGGACTAGTCCTTCAGAGGCATTTGAGTCTGAGCGATTCATGTGCCTCTAAATGAAACTAAGGTCTAGAGGGCTGGATAAACAAGTGTAAGATCACTAATGAGATCCTGGGATTAAAATACCTCAAAGCTTTCCAAAGCTATCGAGTCAGCCCCACGCTTTGAATTCAGGGTAAAATGTAGAAAAGAGATCTTGAGGGACCTGAGTGACCACCTAGACGTTGGTAGGCCTAGAGGAAAGAGGACCCGAAGGGCATTTACACTAGAAGCTCCTCCATGCATTCTGCCTGAAACTGAGTGGAGCTGAATGCCCATTGTGTGTATACCCACAAGTGTCCAAGGGCAAAGAGTGATAAGTATTTTGGTGTCCTCAGAATCCAAACCCATTACGTGACTGAAAGGAAACTGTTTCTTAGAATGTTGGATAGCCAAGATGTAGATCACAAGCAATGTCCTAAGATTAAAAATGTCAAGGCTTTCCAAAGCTTTTCAGGTACCCCCTGCTTGTGAACGTAAGGTAAAATGGAGAAAAGGGAGCTTGAGGGCCCTGACTGTGATCCCCTAGAAGTCTGTAAGCCTAGAGAAAAAGAGAACCTTAAGGGTATTTACACTAAAGGCCCCTCCATGCACTGTGCCTGAAACTGAGGCCTAGGGTGCTGAGTGACCATTGTATGAGAACCCACAAATGTCCAAGCACAAGAAGTTATAAGTCTCTTAGATTCCTCAGAATCCAAACCCTTTATGTGACTGAAAGGAAACTGAGTCCAAGAATGCTGAAGAGCCAAGTTGAAGGTCACTAGCCATGTCTTAGGACTACAAATATCAAGGCTTTCCAAGATTTTGAGCCAGTTCCCTGCTGTAAAAGTAGAGTAAAATGCAGAAAAGGGAGCTTGGGGATCTGACTGTGATCACCTAGAAAGTTGAAGGCATAGAGAAAAGATGACTTTAAGGGTATTTACGCTAGAGGCCCCTCCATGCATTCTGCCTGAAACTGAGGCCTAGTGTGCTGAATGACCATTGTATTAGAAGCCATAAGTGTCCAAGGACAAAAAGTTGCAAGTGTATTAGAGTCCTCAGAATCCAAACACTTTATGTGACTGAAAGGAAACTGAGTCCTAGAATACCGGATAGCCAAGTTTAAGATCACTAACCATACCATAAATTTTAAAATGTTAATGCTTTTCAAAGCTTTTGAGCCAGCCCCCTGCTGTGAAATTAGAATTAAAAGGTAGAAAAGAGAGGTTGAAGGATCAACCTGTCATCACTTAGAGGTTTTTAGGCCTAGAGAAAAGAGGACCTTAAGGGTAGTTACAGGAGAAGTCCCTCCATGCATTCTTCCTGAAACTGAGTCTTAGAGAGCTGAATGACCATTACGTTTCACCCACAAGTGTCCAAGGACAAAACCCGGCAAGGCTTTTGGAATTTTCAGAATCCAAAACCTTTCTATGATCTCTAAAGAAAACAGAGTCCTGGAAATCTTGACAACCCAGTACAAGATCACTACGGAGATCCTAGGTTTAAAAATGTCAAGGCTTTCCAAAGAAGTTGAACCAGCCCCCTGCTGCGCATCCAGAAACAGAGGCCCAGGGAGCTTCAGGGACCTGTTTGTGATCACTGACAATTTTCTAGAACCTAGACGACGTCAGAATGGCCTAAGACCACTTACACTAAAAGCACTCTCAGGTGTCTACCTCAAAGTGAGGCCTAGAGAACCAAATGACCGTTGTAAGAGCGGTCAGAAGAGTCCAAGGAACAGACAGGACTAGTCCTTCAGAGGCATTTGAGTCTGAGCGATTCATGTGCCTCTAAATGAAACTAAGGTCTAGAGGGCTGGATAAACAAGTGTAAGATCACTAATGAGATCCTGGGATTAAAATACCTCAAAGCTTTCCAAAGCTATCGAGTCAGCCCCACGCTTTGAATTCAGGGTAAAATGTAGAAAAGAGATCTTGAGGGACCTGAGTGACCACCTAGACGTTGGTAGGCCTAGAGGAAAGAGGACCCGAAGGGCATTTACACTAGAAGCTCCTCCATGCATTCTGCCTGAAACTGAGGCTTATGGAGCTGAATGCCCATTGTGTGTATACCCACAAGTGTCCAAGGGCAAAGAGTGATAAGTATTTGGGTGTCCTCAGAATCCAAACCCATTACGTGACTGAAAGGAAACTGTTTCTTAGAATGTTGGATAGCCAAGATGTAGATCACAAGCAATGTCCTAAGATTAAAAATGTCAAGGCTTTCCAAAGCTTTTCAGGTACCCCCTGCTTGTGAACGTAAGGTAAAATGGAGAAAAGGGAGCTTGAGGGCCCTGACTGTGATCCCCTAGAAGTCTGTAAGCCTAGAGAAAAAGAGAACCTTAAGGGTATTTACACTAAAGGCCCCTCCATGCACTGTGCCTGAAACTGAGGCCTAGGGTGCTGAGTGACCATTGTATGAGAACCCACAAATGTCCAAGCACAAGAAGTTATAAGTCTCTTAGATTCCTCAGAATCCAAACCCTTTATGTGACTGAAAGGAAACTGAGTCCAAGAATGCTGAAGAGCCAAGTTGAAGGTCACTAGCCATGTCTTAGGACTACAAATATCAAGGCTTTCCAAAGATTTTGAGCCAGTTCCCTGCTGTAAAAGTAGAGTAAAATGCAGAAAAGGGAGCTTGGGGGATCTGACTGTGATCACCTAGAAAGTTGAAGGCATAGAGAAAAGATGACTTTAAGGGTATTTACGCTAGAGGCCCCTCCATGCATTCTGCCTGAAACTGAGGCCTAGTGTGCTGAATGACCATTGTATTAGAAGCCATAAGTGTCCAAGGACAAAAAGTTGCAAGTGTATTAGAGTCCTCAGAATCCAAACACTTTATGTGACTGAAAGGAAACTGAGTCCTAGAATACCGGATAGCCAAGTTTAAGATCACTAACCATACCATAAATTTTAAAATGTTAATGCTTTTCAAAGCTTTTGAGCCAGCCCCCTGCTGTGAAATTAGAATTAAAAGGTAGAAAAGAGAGGTTGAAGGATCAACCTGTCATCACTTAGAGGTTTTTAGGCCTAGAGAAAAGAGGACCTTAAGGGTAGTTACAGGAGAAGTCCCTCCATGCATTCTTCCTGAAACTGAGTCTTAGAGAGCTGAATGACCATTACGTTTCACCCACAAGTGTCCAAGGACAAAACCCGGCAAGGCTTTTGGAATTTTCAGAATCCAAAACCTTTCTATGATCTCTAAAGAAAACAGAGTCCTGGAAATCTTGACAACCCAGTGCAAGATCACTACGGAGATCCTAGGTTTAAAAATGTCAAGGCTTTCCAAAGAAGTTGAACCAGCCCCCTGCTGCGCATCCAGAAACAGAGGCCCAGGGAGCTTCAGGGACCTGTTTGTGATCACTGACAATTTTCTAGAACCTAGACGACGTCAGAATGGCCTAAGACCACTTACACTAAAAGCACTCTCAGGTGTCTACCTCAAAGTGAGGCCTAGAGAACCAAATGACCGTTGTAAGAGCGGTCAGAAGAGTCCAAGGAACAGACAGGACTAGTCCTTCAGAGGCATTTGAGTCTGAGCGATTCATGTGCCTCTAAATGAAACTAAGGTCTAGAGGGCTGGATAAACAAGTGTAAGATCACTAATGAGATCCTGGGATTAAAATACCTCAAAGCTTTCCAAAGCTATCGAGTCAGCCCCACGCTTTGAATTCAGGGTAAAATGTAGAAAAGAGATCTTGAGGGACCTGAGTGACCACCTAGACGTTGGTAGGCCTAGAGGAAAGAGGACCCGAAGGGCATTTACACTAGAAGCTCCTCCATGCATTCTGCCTGAAACTGAGGCTTATGGAGCTGAATGCCCATTGTGTGTATACCCACAAGTGTCCAAGGGCAAAGAGTGATAAGTATTTGGGTGTCCTCAGAATCCAAACCCATTACGTGACTGAAAGGAAACTGTTTCTTAGAATGTTGGATAGCCAAGATGTAGATCACAAGCAATGTCCTAAGATTAAAAATGTCAAGGCTTTCCAAAGCTTTTCAGGTACCCCCTGCTTGTGAACGTAAGGTAAAATGGAGAAAAGGGAGCTTGAGGGCCCTGACTGTGATCCCCTAGAAGTCTGTAAGCCTAGAGAAAAAGAGAACCTTAAGGGTATTTACACTAAAGGCCCCTCCATGCACTGTGCCTGAAACTGAGGCCTAGGGTGCTGAGTGACCATTGTATGAGAACCCACAAATGTCCAAGCACAAGAAGTTATAAGTCTCTTAGATTCCTCAGAATCCAAACCCTTTATGTGACTGAAAGGAAACTGAGTCCAAGAATGCTGAAGAGCCAAGTTGAAGGTCACTAGCCATGTCTTAGGACTACAAATATCAAGGCTTTCCAAAGATTTTGAGCCAGTTCCCTGCTGTAAAAGTAGAGTAAAATGCAGAAAAGGGAGCTTGGGGGATCTGACTGTGATCACCTAGAAAGTTGAAGGCATAGAGAAAAGATGACTTTAAGGGTATTTACGCTAGAGGCCCCTCCATGCATTCTGCCTGAAACTGAGGCCTAGTGTGCTGAATGACCATTGTATTAGAAGCCATCAGTGTCCAAGGACAAAAAGTTGCAAGTGTATTAGAGTCCTCAGAATCCAAACACTTTATGTGACTGAAAGGAAACTGAGTCCTAGAATACCGGATAGCCAAGTTTAAGATCACTAACCATACCATAAATTTTAAAATGTTAATGCTTTTCAAAGCTTTTGAGCCAGCCCCCTGCTGTGAAATTAGAATTAAAAGGTAGAAAAGAGAGGTTGAAGGATCAACCTGTCATCACTTAGAGGTTTTTAGGCCTAGAGAAAAGAGGACCTTAAGGGTAGTTACAGGAGAAGTCCCTCCATGCATTCTGCCTGAAACTGAGTCTTAGAGAGCTGAATGACCATTACGTTTCACCCACAAGTGTCCAAGGACAAAACCCGGCAAGGCTTTTGGAATTTTCAGAATCCAAAACCTTTCTATGATCTCTAAAGAAAACAGAGTCCTGGAAATCTTGACAACCCAGTACAAGATCACTACGGAGATCCTAGGTTTAAAAATGTCAAGGCTTTCCAAAGAAGTTGAACCAGCCCCCTGCTGCGCATCCAGAAACAGAGGCCCAGGGAGCTTCAGGGACCTGTTTGTGATCACTGACAATTTTCTAGAACCTAGACGACGTCAGAATGGCCTAAGACCACTTACACTAAAAGCACTCTCAGGTGTCTACCTCAAAGTGAGGCCTAGAGAACCAAATGACCGTTGTAAGAGCGGTCAGAAGAGTCCAAGGAACAGACAGGACTAGTCCTTCAGAGGCATTTGAGTCTGAGCGATTCATGTGCCTCTAAATGAAACTAAGGTCTAGAGGGCTGGATAAACAAGTGTAAGATCACTAATGAGATCCTGGGATTAAAATACCTCAAAGCTTTCCAAAGCTATCGAGTCAGCCCCATGCTTTGAATTCAGGGTAAAATGTAGAAAAGAGATCTTGAGGGACCTGAGTGACCACCTAGACGTTGGTAGGCCTAGAGGAAAGAGGACCCGAAGGGCATTTACACTAGAAGCTCCTCCATGCATTCTGCCTGAAACTGAGGCTTATGGAGCTGAATGCCCATTGTGTGTATACCCACAAGTGTCCAAGGGCAAAGAGTGATAAGTATTTGGGTGTCCTCAGAATCCAAACCCATTACGTGACTGAAAGGAAACTGTTTCTTAGAATGTTGGATAGCCAAGATGTAGATCACAAGCAATGTCCTAAGATTAAAAATGTCAAGGCTTTCCAAAGCTTTTCAGGTACCCCCTGCTTGTGAACGTAAGGTAAAATGGAGAAAAGGGAGCTTGAGGGCCCTGACTGTGATCCCCTAGAAGTCTGTAAGCCTAGAGAAAAAGAGAACCTTAAGGGTATTTACACTAAAGGCCCCTCCATGCACTGTGCCTGAAACTGAGGCCTAGGGTGCTGAGTGACCATTGTATGAGAACCCACAAATGTCCAAGCACAAGAAGTTATAAGTCTCTTAGATTCCTCAGAATCCAAACCCTTTATGTGACTGAAAGGAAACTGAGTCCAAGAATGCTGAAGAGCCAAGTTGAAGGTCACTAGCCATGTCTTAGGACTACAAATATCAAGGCTTTCCAAAGATTTTGAGCCAGTTCCCTGCTGTAAAAGTAGAGTAAAATGCAGAAAAGGGAGCTTGGGGGATCTGACTGTGATCACCTAGAAAGTTGAAGGCATAGAGAAAAGATGACTTTAAGGGTATTTACGCTAGAGGCCCCTCCATGCATTCTGCCTGAAACTGAGGCCTAGTGTGCAGAATGACCATTGTATTAGAAGCCATAAGTGTCCAAGGACAAAAAGTTGCAAGTGTATTAGAGTCCTCAGAATCCAAACACTTTATGTGACTGAAAGGAAACTGAGTCCTAGAATACCGGATAGCCAAGTTTAAGATCACTAACCATACCATAAATTTTAAAATGTTAATGCTTTTCAAAGCTTTTGAGCCAGCCCCCTGCTGTGAAATTAGAATTAAAAGGTAGAAAAGAGAGGTTGAAGGATCAACCTGTCATCACTTAGAGGTTTTTAGGCCTAGAGAAAAGAGGACCTTAAGGGTAGTTACAGGAGAAGTCCCTCCATGCATTCTGCCTGAAACTGAGTCTTAGAGAGCTGAATGACCATTACGTTTCACCCACAAGTGTCCAAGGACAAAACCCGGCAAGGCTTTTGGAATTTTCAGAATCCAAAACCTTTCTATGATCTCTAAAGAAAACAGAGTCCTGGAAATCTTGACAACCCAGTACAAGATCACTAAGGAGATCCTAGGTTTAAAAATGTCAAGGCTTTCCAAAGAAGTTGAACCAGCCCCCTGCTGCGCATCCAGAAACAGAGGCCCAGGGAGCTTCAGGGACCTGTTTGTGATCACTGACAATTTTCTAGAACCTAGACGACGTCAGAATGGCCTAAGACCACTTACACTAAAAGCACTCTCAGGTGTCTACCTCAAAGTGAGGCCTAGAGAACCAAATGACCGTTGTAAGAGCGGTCAGAAGAGTCCAAGGAACAGACAGGACTAGTCCTTCAGAGGCATTTGAGTCTGAGCGATTCATGTGCCTCTAAATGAAACTAAGGTCTAGAGGGCTGGATAAACAAGTGTAAGATCACTAATGAGATCCTGGGATTAAAATACCTCAAAGCTTTCCAAAGCTATCGAGTCAGCCCCACGCTTTGAATTCAGGGTAAAATGTAGAAAAGAGATCTTGAGGGACCTGAGTGACCACCTAGACGTTGGTAGGCCTAGAGGAAAGAGGACCCGAAGGGCATTTACACTAGAAGCTCCTCCATGCATTCTGCCTGAAACTGAGGCTTATGGAGCTGAATGCCCATTGTGTGTATACCCACAAGTGTCCAAGGGCAAAGAGTGATAAGTATTTGGGTGTCCTCAGAATCCAAACCCATTACGTGACTGAAAGGAAACTGTTTCTTAGAATGTTGGATAGCCAAGATGTAGATCACAAGCAATGTCCTAAGATTAAAAATGTCAAGGCTTTCCAAAGCTTTTCAGGTACCCCCTGCTTGTGAACGTAAGGTAAAATGGAGAAAAGGGAGCTTGAGGGCCCTGACTGTGATCCCCTAGAAGTCTGTAAGCCTAGAGAAAAAGAGAACCTTAAGGGTATTTACACTAAAGGCCCCTCCATGCACTGTGCCTGAAACTGAGGCCTAGGGTGCTGAGTGACCACTGTATGAGAACCCACAAATGTCCAAGCACAAGAAGTTATAAGTCTCTTAGATTCCTCAGAATCCAAACCCTTTATGTGACTGAAAGGAAACTGAGTCCAAGAATGCTGAAGAGCCAAGTTGAAGGTCACTAGCCATGTCTTAGGATTACAAATATCAAGGCTTTCCAAAGATTTTGAGCCAGTTCCCTGCTGTAAAAGTAGAGTAAAATGCAGAAAAGGGAGCTTGGGGGATCTGACTGTGATCACCTAGAAATCTGAAGGCATAGAGAAAAGATAACTTTAAGGGTATTTACGCTAGAGGCCCCTCCATGCATTCTGCCTGAAACTGAGGCCTAGTGTGCTGAATGACCATTGTATTAGAAGCCATAAGTGTCCAAGGACAAAAAGTTGCAAGTATATTAGAGTCCTCAGAATCCAAACACTTTATGTGACTGAAAGGAAACTGAGTCCTAGAATACCGGATAGCCAAGTTTAAGATCACTAACCATATCATAAATTTTAAAATGTTAATGCTTTTCAAAGCTTTTGAGCCAGCCCCCTGCTGTGAAATTAGAGTTAAAAGGTAGAAAAGAGAGGTTGAAGGATCAACCTGTCATCACTTAGAGGTTTTTAGGCCTAGAGAAAAGAGGACCTTAAGGGTAGTTACAGGAGAAGTCCCTCCATGCATTCTGCCTGAAACTGAGTCTTAGAGAGCTGAATGACCATTACCTTTCACCCACAAGTGTCCAAGGACAAAACCCGGCAAGGCTTTTGGAATTTTCAGAATCCAAAACCTTTCTATGATCTCTAAAGAAAACAGAGTCCTGGAAATCTTGACAACCCAGTACAAGATCACTAAGGAGATCCTAGGTTTAAAAATGTCAAGGCTTTCCAAAGAAGTTGAACCAGCCCCCTGCTGTGCATCCAGGAAACAGAGGCCCAGGGAGCTTCAGGGACCTGTTTGTGATCACTGACAATTTTCTAGAACCTAGACGACGTCAGAATGGCCTAAGACCACTTACACTAAAAGCACTCTCAGGTGTCTACCTCAAAGTGAGGCCTAGAGAACCAAATGACCGTTGTAAGAGCGGTCAGAAGAGTCCAAGGAACAGACAGGACTAGTCCTTCAGAGGCATTTGAGTCTGAGCGATTCATGTGCCTCTAAATGAAACTAAGGTCTAGAGGGCTGGATAAACAAGTGTAAGATCACTAATGAGATCCTAGGATTAAATATTTCAAAGCTTTCCAAAGCTATCGAGTCAGGCCCACGCTTTGAATTCAGGGTAAAATGTAGAAAAGTGATCATGAGGGACCTGAGTGACCACCTTGACGTTGGTAGGCCTAGAGGAAAGAGGACCCGAAGGGCATTTACACTAGAAGCTCCTCCATGCATTCTGCCTGAAACTGAGGCTTATGGAGCTGAATGCCCATTGTGTGTATACCCACAAGTGTCCAAGGGCAAAGAGTGATAAGTATTTGGGTGTCCTCAGAATCCAAACCCATTACGTGACTGAAATGAAACTGTTTCTTAGAATGTTGGATAGCCAAGATGTAGATCACAAGCAATGTCCTAAGATTAAAAATGTCAAGGCTTTCCAAAGCTTTTCAGGTACCCCCTGCTTGTGAACGTAAGGTAAAATGGAGAAAAGGGAGCTTGAGGGCCCTGACTGTGATCCCCTAGAAGTCTGTAAGCCTAGAGAAAAAGAGAACCTTAAGGGTATTTACACTAAAGGCCCCTCCATGCACTGTGCCTGAAACTGAGGCCTAGGGTGCTGAGTGACCATTGTATGAGAACCCACAAATGTCCAAGCACAAGAAGTTATAAGTCTCTTAGATTCCTCAGAATCCAAACCCTTTATGTGACTGAAAGGAAACTGAGTCCAAGAATGCTGAAGAGCCAAGTTGAAGGTCACTAGCCATGTCTTAGGACTACAAATATCAAGGCTTTCCAAAGATTTTGAGCCAGTTCCCTGCTGTAAAAGTAGAGTAAAATGCAGAAAAGGGAGCTTGGGGGATCTGACTGTGATCACCTAGAAATCTGAAGGCATAGAGAAAAGATGACTTTAAGGGTATTTACGCTAGAGGCCCCTCCATGCATTCTGCCTGAAACTGAGGCCTAGTGTGCTGAATGACCATTGTATTAGAAGCCATAAGTGTCCAAGTACAAAAAGTTGCAAGTATATTAGAGTCCTCAGAATCCAAACACTTTATGTGACTGAAAGGAAACTGAGTCCTAGAATACCGGATAGCCAAGTTTAAGATCACTAACCATATCATAAATTTTAAAATGTTAATGCTTTTCAAAGCTTTTGAGCCAGCCCCCTGCTGTGAAATTAGAGTTAAAAGGTAGAAAAGAGAGGTTGAAGGATCAACCTGTCATCACTTAGAGGTTTTTAGGCCTAGAGAAAAGAGGACCTTAAGGGTAGTTACAGGAGAAGTCCCTCCATGCATTCTGCCTGAAACTGAGTCTTAGAGAGCTGAATGACCATTACGTTTCACCCACAAGTGTCCAAGGACAAAACCCGGCAAGGCTTTTGGAATTTTCAGAATCCAAAACCTTTCTATGATCTCTAAAGAAAACAGAGTCCTGGAAATCTTGACAACCCAGTACAAGATCACTACGGAGATCCTAGGTTTAAAAATGTCAAGGCTTTCCAAAGAAGTTGAACCAGCCCCCTGCTGCGCATCCAGAAACAGAGGCCCAGGGAGCTTCAGGGACCTGTTTGTGATCACTGACAATTTTCTAGAACCTAGACGACGTCAGAATGGCCTAAGACCACTTACACTAAAAGCACTCTCAGGTGTCTACCTCAAAGTGAGGCCTAGAGAACCAAATGACCGTTGTAAGAGCGGTCAGAAGAGTCCAAGGAACAGACAGGACTAGTCCTTCAGAGGCATTTGAGTCTGAGCGATTCATGTGCCTCTAAATGAAACTAAGGTCTAGAGGGCTGGATAAACAAGTGTAAGATCACTAATGAGATCCTAGGATTAAATACGTCAAAGCTTTCCAAAGCTATCGAGTCAGCCCCACGCTTTGAATTCAGGGTAAAATGTAGAAAAGAGATCTTGAGGGACCTGAGTGACCACCTAGACGTTGGTAGGCCTAGAGGAAAGAGGACCCGAAGGGCATTTACACTAGAAGCTCCTCCATGCATTCTGCCTGAAACTGAGGCTTATGGAGCTGAATGCCCATTGTGTGTATACCCACAAGTGTCCAAGGGCAAAGAGTGATAAGTATTTGGGTGTCCTCAGAATCCAAACCCATTACGTGACTGAAAGGAAACTGTTTCTTAGAATGTTGGATAGCCAAGATGTAGATCACAAGCAATGTCCTAAGATTAAAAATGTCAAGGCTTTCCAAAGCTTTTCAGGTACCCCCTGCTGTGAACGTAAGGTAAAATGGAGAAAAGGGAGCTTGAGGGCCCTGACTGTGATCCCCTAGAAGTCTGTAAGCCTAGAGAAAAAGAGAACCTTAAGGGTATTTACACTAAAGGCCCCTCCATGCACTGTGCCTGAAACTGAGGCCTAGGGTGCTGAGTGACCACTGTATGAGAACCCACAAATGTCCAAGCACAAGAAGTTATAAGTCTCTTAGATTCCTCAGAATCCAAACCCTTTATGTGACTGAAAGGAAACTGAGTCCAAGAATGCTGAAGAGCCAAGTTGAAGGTCACTAGCCATGTCTTAGGACTACAAATATCAAGGCTTTCCAAAGATTTTGAGCCAGTTCCCTGCTGTAAAAGTAGAGTAAAATGCAGAAAAGGGAGCTTGGGGGATCTGACTGTGATCACCTAGAAAGTTGAAGGCATAGAGAAAAGATGACTTTAAGGGTATTTACGCTAGAGGCCCCTCCATGCATTCTGCCTGAAACTGAGGCCTAGTGTGCAGAATGACCATTGTATTAGAAGCCATAAGTGTCCAAGGACAAAAAGTTGCAAGTGTATTAGAGTCCTCAGAATCCAAACACTTTATGTGACTGAAAGGAAACTGAGTCCTAGAATACCGGATAGCCAAGTTTAAGATCACTAACCATACCATAAATTTTAAAATGTTAATGCTTTTCAAAGCTTTTGAGCCAGCCCCCTGCTGTGAAATTAGAATTAAAAGGTAGAAAAGAGAGGTTGAAGGATCAACCTGTCATCACTTAGAGGTTTTTAGGCCTAGAGAAAAGAGGACCTTAAGGGTAGTTACAGGAGAAGTCCCTCCATGCATTCTGCCTGAAACTGAGTCTTAGAGAGCTGAATGACCATTACGTTTCACCCACAAGTGTCCAAGGACAAAACCCGGCAAGGCTTTTGGAATTTTCAGAATCCAAAACCTTTCTATGATCTCTAAAGAAAACAGAGTCCTGGAAATCTTGACAACCCAGTACAAGATCACTAAGGAGATCCTAGGTTTAAAAATGTCAAGGCTTTCCAAAGAAGTTGAACCAGCCCCCTGCTGCGCATCCAGAAACAGAGGCCCAGGGAGCTTCAGGGACCTGTTTGTGATCACTGACAATTTTCTAGAACCTAGACGACGTCAGAATGGCCTAAGACCACTTACACTAAAAGCACTCTCAGGTGTCTACCTCAAAGTGAGGCCTAGAGAACCAAATGACCGTTGTAAGAGCGGTCAGAAGAGTCCAAGGAACAGACAGGACTAGTCCTTCAGAGGCATTTGAGTCTGAGCGATTCATGTGCCTCTAAATGAAACTAAGGTCTAGAGGGCTGGATAAACAAGTGTAAGATCACTAATGAGATCCTGGGATTAAAATACCTCAAAGCTTTCCAAAGCTATCGAGTCAGCCCCACGCTTTGAATTCAGGGTAAAATGTAGAAAAGAGATCTTGAGGGACCTGAGTGACCACCTAGACGTTGGTAGGCCTAGAGGAAAGAGGACCCGAAGGGCATTTACACTAGAAGCTCCTCCATGCATTCTGCCTGAAACTGAGGCTTATGGAGCTGAATGCCCATTGTGTGTATACCCACAAGTGTCCAAGGGCAAAGAGTGATAAGTATTTGGGTGTCCTCAGAATCCAAACCCATTACGTGACTGAAAGGAAACTGTTTCTTAGAATGTTGGATAGCCAAGATGTAGATCACAAGCAATGTCCTAAGATTAAAAATGTCAAGGCTTTCCAAAGCTTTTCAGGTACCCCCTGCTTGTGAACGTAAGGTAAAATGGAGAAAAGGGAGCTTGAGGGCCCTGACTGTGATCCCCTAGAAGTCTGTAAGCCTAGAGAAAAAGAGAACCTTAAGGGTATTTACACTAAAGGCCCCTCCATGCACTGTGCCTGAAACTGAGGCCTAGGGTGCTGAGTGACCACTGTATGAGAACCCACAAATGTCCAAGCACAAGAAGTTATAAGTCTCTTAGATTCCTCAGAATCCAAACCCTTTATGTGACTGAAAGGAAACTGAGTCCAAGAATGCTGAAGAGCCAAGTTGAAGGTCACTAGCCATGTCTTAGGATTACAAATATCAAGGCTTTCCAAAGATTTTGAGCCAGTTCCCTGCTGTAAAAGTAGAGTAAAATGCAGAAAAGGGAGCTTGGGGGATCTGACTGTGATCACCTAGAAATCTGAAGGCATAGAGAAAAGATAACTTTAAGGGTATTTACGCTAGAGGCCCCTCCATGCATTCTGCCTGAAACTGAGGCCTAGTGTGCTGAATGACCATTGTATTAGAAGCCATAAGTGTCCAAGGACAAAAAGTTGCAAGTATATTAGAGTCCTCAGAATCCAAACACTTTATGTGACTGAAAGGAAACTGAGTCCTAGAATACCGGATAGCCAAGTTTAAGATCACTAACCATATCATAAATTTTAAAATGTTAATGCTTTTCAAAGCTTTTGAGCCAGCCCCCTGCTGTGAAATTAGAGTTAAAAGGTAGAAAAGAGAGGTTGAAGGATCAACCTGTCATCACTTAGAGGTTTTTAGGCCTAGAGAAAAGAGGACCTTAAGGGTAGTTACAGGAGAAGTCCCTCCATGCATTCTGCCTGAAACTGAGTCTTAGAGAGCTGAATGACCATTACCTTTCACCCACAAGTGTCCAAGGACAAAACCCGGCAAGGCTTTTGGAATTTTCAGAATCCAAAACCTTTCTATGATCTCTAAAGAAAACAGAGTCCTGGAAATCTTGACAACCCAGTACAAGATCACTAAGGAGATCCTAGGTTTAAAAATGTCAAGGCTTTCCAAAGAAGTTCAACCAGCCCCCTGCTGTGCATCCAGGAAACAGAGGCCCAGGGAGCTTCAGGGACCTGTTTGTGATCACTGACAATTTTCTAGAACCTAGACGACGTCAGAATGGCCTAAGACCACTTACACTAAAAGCACTCTCAGGTGTCTACCTCAAAGTGAGGCCTAGAGAACCAAATGACCGTTGTAAGAGCGGTCAGAAGAGTCCAAGGAACAGACAGGACTAGTCCTTCAGAGGCATTTGAGTCTGAGCGATTCATGTGCCTCTAAATGAAACTAAGGTCTAGAGGGCTGGATAAACAAGTGTAAGATCACTAATGAGATCCTAGGATTAAATATTTCAAAGCTTTCCAAAGCTATCGAGTCAGGCCCACGCTTTGAATTCAGGGTAAAATGTAGAAAAGTGATCATGAGGGACCTGAGTGACCACCTTGACGTTGGTAGGCCTAGAGGAAAGAGGACCCGAAGGGCATTTACACTAGAAGCTCCTCCATGCATTCTGCCTGAAACTGAGGCTTATGGAGCTGAATGCCCATTGTGTGTATACCCACAAGTGTCCAAGGGCAAAGAGTGATAAGTATTTGGGTGTCCTCAGAATCCAAACCCATTACGTGACTGAAAGGAAACTGTTTCTTAGAATGTTGGATAGCCAAGATGTAGATCACAAGCAATGTCCTAAGATTAAAAATGTCAAGGCTTTCCAAAGCTTTTCAGGTACCCCCTGCTTGTGAACGTAAGGTAAAATGGAGAAAAGGGAGCTTGAGGGCCCTGACTGTGATCCCCTAGAAGTCTGTAAGCCTAGAGAAAAAGAGAACCTTAAGGGTATTTACACTAAAGGCCCCTCCATGCACTGTGCCTGAAACTGAGGCCTAGGGTGCTGAGTGACCATTGTATGAGAACCCACAAATGTCCAAGCACAAGAAGTTATAAGTCTCTTAGATTCCTCAGAATCCAAACCCTTTATGTGACTGAAAGGAAACTGAGTCCAAGAATGCTGAAGAGCCAAGTTGAAGGTCACTAGCCATGTCTTAGGACTACAAATATCAAGGCTTTCCAAAGATTTTGAGCCAGTTCCCTGCTGTAAAAGTAGAGTAAAATGCAGAAAAGGGAGCTTGGGGGATCTGACTGTGATCACCTAGAAATCTGAAGGCATAGAGAAAAGATGACTTTAAGGGTATTTACGCTAGAGGCCCCTCCATGCATTCTGCCTGAAACTGAGGCCTAGTGTGCTGAATGACCATTGTATTAGAAGCCATAAGTGTCCAAGGACAAAAAGTTGCAAGTATATTAGAGTCCTCAGAATCCAAACACTTTATGTGACTGAAAGGAAACTGAGTCCTAGAATACCGGATAGCCAAGTTTAAGATCACTAACCATATCATAAATTTTAAAATGTTAATGCTTTTCAAAGCTTTTGAGCCAGCCCCCTGCTGTGAAATTAGAGTTAAAAGGTAGAAAAGAGAGGTTGAAGGATCAACCTGTCATCACTTAGAGGTTTTTAGGCCTAGAGAAAAGAGGACCTTAAGGGTAGTTACAGGAGAAGTCCCTCCATGCATTCTGCCTGAAACTGAGTCTTAGAGAGCTGAATGACCATTACGTTTCACCCACAAGTGTCCAAGGACAAAACCCGGCAAGGCTTTTGGAATTTTCAGAATCCAAAACCTTTCTATGATCTCTAAAGAAAACAGAGTCCTGGAAATCTTGACAACCCAGTACAAGATCACTACGGAGATCCTAGGTTTAAAAATGTCAAGGCTTTCCAAAGAAGTTGAACCAGCCCCCTGCTGCGCATCCAGAAACAGAGGCCCAGGGAGCTTCAGGGACCTGTTTGTGATCACTGACAATTTTCTAGAACCTAGACGACGTCAGAATGGCCTAAGACCACTTACACTAAAAGCACTCTCAGGTGTCTACCTCAAAGTGAGGCCTAGAGAACCAAATGACCGTTGTAAGAGCGGTCAGAAGAGTCCAAGGAACAGACAGGACTAGTCCTTCAGAGGCATTTGAGTCTGAGCGATTCATGTGCCTCTAAATGAAACTAAGGTCTAGAGGGCTGGATAAACAAGTGTAAGATCACTAATGAGATCCTAGGATTAAATACGTCAAAGCTTTCCAAAGCTATCGAGTCAGCCCCACGCTTTGAATTCAGGGTAAAATGTAGAAAAGAGATCTTGAGGGACCTGAGTGACCACCTAGACGTTGGTAGGCCTAGAGGAAAGAGGACCCGAAGGGCATTTACACTAGAAGCTCCTCCATGCATTCTGCCTGAAACTGAGGCTTATGGAGCTGAATGCCCATTGTGTGTATACCCACAAGTGTCCAAGGGCAAAGAGTGATAAGTATTTGGGTGTCCTCAGAATCCAAACCCATTACGTGACTGAAAGGAAACTGTTTCTTAGAATGTTGGATAGCCAAGATGTAGATCACAAGCAATGTCCTAAGATTAAAAATGTCAAGGCTTTCCAAAGCTTTTCAGGTACCCCCTGCTGTGAACGTAAGGTAAAATGGAGAAAAGGGAGCTTGAGGGCCCTGACTGTGATCCCCTAGAAGTCTGTAAGCCTAGAGAAAAAGAGAACCTTAAGGGTATTTACACTAAAGGCCCCTCCATGCACTGTGCCTGAAACTGAGGCCTAGGGTGCTGAGTGACCACTGTATGAGAACCCACAAATGTCCAAGCACAAGAAGTTATAAGTCTCTTAGATTCCTCAGAATCCAAACCCTTTATGTGACTGAAAGGAAACTGAGTCCAAGAATGCTGAAGAGCCAAGTTGAAGGTCACTAGCCATGTCTTAGGACTACAAATATCAAGGCTTTCCAAAGATTTTGAGCCAGTTCCCTGCTGTAAAAGTAGAGTAAAATGCAGAAAAGGGAGCTTGGGGGATCTGACTGTGATCACCTAGAAAGTTGAAGGCATAGAGAAAAGATGACTTTAAGGGTATTTACGCTAGAGGCCCCTCCATGCATTCTGCCTGAAACTGAGGCCTAGTGTGCAGAATGACCATTGTATTAGAAGCCATAAGTGTCCAAGGACAAAAAGTTGCAAGTGTATTAGAGTCCTCAGAATCCAAACACTTTATGTGACTGAAAGGAAACTGAGTCCTAGAATACCGGATAGCCAAGTTTAAGATCACTAACCATACCATAAATTTTAAAATGTTAATGCTTTTCAAAGCTTTTGAGCCAGCCCCCTGCTGTGAAATTAGAATTAAAAGGTAGAAAAGAGAGGTTGAAGGATCAACCTGTCATCACTTAGAGGTTTTTAGGCCTAGAGAAAAGAGGACCTTAAGGGTAGTTACAGGAGAAGTCCCTCCATGCATTCTGCCTGAAACTGAGTCTTAGAGAGCTGAATGACCATTACGTTTCACCCACAAGTGTCCAAGGACAAAACCCGGCAAGGCTTTTGGAATTTTCAGAATCCAAAACCTTTCTATGATCTCTAAAGAAAACAGAGTCCTGGAAATCTTGACAACCCAGTACAAGATCACTAAGGAGATCCTAGGTTTAAAAATGTCAAGGCTTTCCAAAGAAGTTGAACCAGCCCCCTGCTGCGCATCCAGAAACAGAGGCCCAGGGAGCTTCAGGGACCTGTTTGTGATCACTGACAATTTTCTAGAACCTAGACGACGTCAGAATGGCCTAAGACCACTTACACTAAAAGCACTCTCAGGTGTCTACCTCAAAGTGAGGCCTAGAGAACCAAATGACCGTTGTAAGAGCGGTCAGAAGAGTCCAAGGAACAGACAGGACTAGTCCTTCAGAGGCATTTGAGTCTGAGCGATTCATGTGCCTCTAAATGAAACTAAGGTCTAGAGGGCTGGATAAACAAGTGTAAGATCACTAATGAGATCCTGGGATTAAAATACCTCAAAGCTTTCCAAAGCTATCGAGTCAGCCCCACGCTTTGAATTCAGGGTAAAATGTAGAAAAGAGATCTTGAGGGACCTGAGTGACCACCTAGACGTTGGTAGGCCTAGAGGAAAGAGGACCCGAAGGGCATTTACACTAGAAGCTCCTCCATGCATTCTGCCTGAAACTGAGGCTTATGGAGCTGAATGCCCATTGTGTGTATACCCACAAGTGTCCAAGGGCAAAGAGTGATAAGTATTTGGGTGTCCTCAGAATCCAAACCCATTACGTGACTGAAAGGAAACTGTTTCTTAGAATGTTGGATAGCCAAGATGTAGATCACAAGCAATGTCCTAAGATTAAAAATGTCAAGGCTTTCCAAAGCTTTTCAGGTACCCCCTGCTTGTGAACGTAAGGTAAAATGGAGAAAAGGGAGCTTGAGGGCCCTGACTGTGATCCCCTAGAAGTCTGTAAGCCTAGAGAAAAAGAGAACCTTAAGGGTATTTACACTAAAGGCCCCTCCATGCACTGTGCCTGAAACTGAGGCCTAGGGTGCTGAGTGACCACTGTATGAGAACCCACAAATGTCCAAGCACAAGAAGTTATAAGTCTCTTAGATTCCTCAGAATCCAAACCCTTTATGTGACTGAAAGGAAACTGAGTCCAAGAATGCTGAAGAGCCAAGTTGAAGGTCACTAGCCATGTCTTAGGACTACAAATATCAAGGCTTTCCAAAGATTTTGAGCCAGTTCCCTGCTGTAAAAGTAGAGTAAAATGCAGAAAAGGGAGCTTGGGGGATCTGACTGTGATCACCTAGAAATCTGAAGGCATAGAGAAAAGATGACTTTAAGGGTATTTACGCTAGAGGCCCCTCCATGCATTCTGCCTGAAACTGAGGCCTAGTGTGCTGAATGACCATTGTATTAGAAGCCATAAGTGTCCAAGGACAAAAAGTTGCAAGTATATTAGAGTCCTCAGAATCCAAACACTTTATGTGACTGAAAGGAAACTGAGTCCTAGAATACCGGATAGCCAAGTTTAAGATCACTAACCATATCATAAATTTTAAAATGTTAATGCTTTTCAAAGCTTTTGAGCCAGCCCCCTGCTGTGAAATTAGAGTTAAAAGGTAGAAAAGAGAGGTTGAAGGATCAACCTGTCATCACTTAGAGGTTTTTAGGCCTAGAGAAAAGAGGACCTTAAGGGTAGTTACAGGAGAAGTCCCTCCATGCATTCTGCCTGAAACTGAGTCTTAGAGAGCTGAATGACCATTACCTTTCACCCACAAGTGTCCAAGGACAAAACCCGGCAAGGCTTTTGGAATTTTCAGAATCCAAAACCTTTCTATGATCTCTAAAGAAAACAGAGTCCTGGAAATCTTGACAACCCAGTACAAGATCACTAAGGAGATCCTAGGTTTAAAAATGTCAAGGCTTTCCAAAGAAGTTCAACCAGCCCCCTGCTGTGCATCCAGGAAACAGAGGCCCAGGGAGCTTCAGGGACCTGTTTGTGATCACTGACAATTTTCTAGAACCTAGACGACGTCAGAATGGCCTAAGACCACTTACACTAAAAGCACTCTCAGGTGTCTACCTCAAAGTGAGGCCTAGAGAACCAAATGACCGTTGTAAGAGCGGTCAGAAGAGTCCAAGGAACAGACAGGACTAGTCCTTCAGAGGCATTTGAGTCTGAGCGATTCATGTGCCTCTAAATGAAACTAAGGTCTAGAGGGCTGGATAAACAAGTGTAAGATCACTAATGAGATCCTAGGATTAAATATTTCAAAGCTTTCCAAAGCTATCGAGTCAGGCCCACGCTTTGAATTCAGGGTAAAATGTAGAAAAGTGATCATGAGGGACCTGAGTGACCACCTTGACGTTGGTAGGCCTAGAGGAAAGAGGACCCGAAGGGCATTTACACTAGAAGCTCCTCCATGCATTCTGCCTGAAACTGAGGCTTATGGAGCTGAATGCCCATTGTGTGTATACCCACAAGTGTCCAAGGGCAAAGAGTGATAAGTATTTGGGTGTCCTCAGAATCCAAACCCATTACGTGACTGAAAGGAAACTGTTTCTTAGAATGTTGGATAGCCAAGATGTAGATCACAAGCAATGTCCTAAGATTAAAAATGTCAAGGCTTTCCAAAGCTTTTCAGGTACCCCCTGCTTGTGAACGTAAGGTAAAATGGAGAAAAGGGAGCTTGAGGGCCCTGACTGTGATCCCCTAGAAGTCTGTAAGCCTAGAGAAAAAGAGAACCTTAAGGGTATTTACACTAAAGGCCCCTCCATGCACTGTGCCTGAAACTGAGGCCTAGGGTGCTGAGTGACCATTGTATGAGAACCCACAAATGTCCAAGCACAAGAAGTTATAAGTCTCTTAGATTCCTCAGAATCCAAACCCTTTATGTGACTGAAAGGAAACTGAGTCCAAGAATGCTGAAGAGCCAAGTTGAAGGTCACTAGCCATGTCTTAGGACTACAAATATCAAGGCTTTCCAAAGATTTTGAGCCAGTTCCCTGCTGTAAAAGTAGAGTAAAATGCAGAAAAGGGAGCTTGGGGGATCTGACTGTGATCACCTAGAAATCTGAAGGCATAGAGAAAAGATGACTTTAAGGGTATTTACGCTAGAGGCCCCTCCATGCATTCTGCCTGAAACTGAGGCCTAGTGTGCTGAATGACCATTGTATTAGAAGCCATAAGTGTCCAAGGACAAAAAGTTGCAAGTATATTAGAGTCCTCAGAATCCAAACACTTTATGTGACTGAAAGGAAACTGAGTCCTAGAATACCGGATAGCCAAGTTTAAGATCACTAACCATATCATAAATTTTAAAATGTTAATGCTTTTCAAAGCTTTTGAGCCAGCCCCCTGCTGTGAAATTAGAGTTAAAAGGTAGAAAAGAGAGGTTGAAGGATCAACCTGTCATCACTTAGAGGTTTTTAGGCCTAGAGAAAAGAGGACCTTAAGGGTAGTTACAGGAGAAGTCCCTCCATGCATTCTGCCTGAAACTGAGTCTTAGAGAGCTGAATGACCATTACGTTTCACCCACAAGTGTCCAAGGACAAAACCCGGCAAGGCTTTTGGAATTTTCAGAATCCAAAACCTTTCTATGATCTCTAAAGAAAACAGAGTCCTGGAAATCTTGACAACCCAGTACAAGATCACTACGGAGATCCTAGGTTTAAAAATGTCAAGGCTTTCCAAAGAAGTTGAACCAGCCCCCTGCTGCGCATCCAGAAACAGAGGCCCAGGGAGCTTCAGGGACCTGTTTGTGATCACTGACAATTTTCTAGAACCTAGACGACGTCAGAATGGCCTAAGACCACTTACACTAAAAGCACTCTCAGGTGTCTACCTCAAAGTGAGGCCTAGAGAACCAAATGACCGTTGTAAGAGCGGTCAGAAGAGTCCAAGGAACAGACAGGACTAGTCCTTCAGAGGCATTTGAGTCTGAGCGATTCATGTGCCTCTAAATGAAACTAAGGTCTAGAGGGCTGGATAAACAAGTGTAAGATCACTAATGAGATCCTAGGATTAAATACTTCAAAGCTTTCCAAAGCTATCGAGTCAGCCCCACGCTTTGAATTCAGGGTAAAATGTAGAAAAGAGATCTTGAGGGACCTGAGTGACCACCTAGACGTTGGTAGGCCTAGAGGAAAGAGGACCCGAAGGGCATTTACACTAGAAGCTCCTCCATGCATTCTGCCTGAAACTGAGGCTTATGGAGCTGAATGCCCATTGTGTGTATACCCACAAGTGTCCAAGGGCAAAGAGTGATAAGTATTTTGGTGTCCTCAGAATCCAAACCCATTACGTGACTGAAAGGAAACTGCTTCTTAGAATGTTGGATAGCCAAGATGTAGATCACAAGCAATGTCCTAAGATTAAAAATGTCAAGGCTTTCCAAAGCTTTTCAGGTACCCCCTGCTGTGAACGTAAGGTTAAATGGAGAAAAGGGAGCTTGAGGGCCCTGACTGTGATCCCCTAGAAGTCTGTAAGCCTAGAGAAAAAGAGAACCTTAAGGGTATTTACACTAAAGGCCCCTCCATGCACTGTGCCTGAAACTGAGGCCTAGGGTGCTGAGTGACCACTGTATGAGAACCCACAAATGTCCAAGCACAAGAAGTTATAAGTCTCTTAGATTCCTCAGAATCCAAACCCTTTATGTGACTGAAAGGAAACTGAGTCCAAGAATGCTGAAGAGCCAAGTTGAAGGTCACTAGCCATGTCTTAGGATTACAAATATCAAGGCTTTCCAAAGATTTTGAGCCAGTTCCCTGCTGTAAAAGTAGAGTAAAATGCAGAAAAGGGAGCTTGGGGGATCTGACTGTGATCACCTAGAAAGTTGAAGGCATAGAGAAAAGATGACTTTAAGGGTATTTACGCTAGAGGCCCCTCCATGCATTCTGCCTGAAACTGAGGCCTAGTGTGCTGAATGACCATTGTATTAGAAGCCATAAGTGTCCAAGGACAAAAAGTTGCAAGTGTATTAGAGTCCTCAGAATCCAAACACTTTATGTGACTGAAAGGAAACTGAGTCCTAGAATACCGGATAGCCAAGTTTAAGATCACTAACCATACCATAAATTTTAAAATGTTAATGCTTTTCAAAGCTTTTGAGCCAGCCCCCTGCTGTGAAATTAGAATTATAAGGTAGAAAAGAGAGGTTGAAGGATCAACCTGTCATCACTTAGAGGTTTTTAGGCCTAGAGAAAAGAGGACCTTAAGGGTAGTTACAGGAGAAGTCCCTCCATGCATTCTGCCTGAAACTGAGTCTTAGAGAGCTGAATGACCATTACGTTTCACCCACAAGTGTCCAAGGACAAAACCCGGCAAGGCTTTTGGAATTTTCAGAATCCAAAACCTTTCTATGATCTCTAAAGAAAACAGAGTCCTGGAAATCTTGACAACCCAGTACAAGATCACTACGGAGATCCTAGGTTTAAAAATGTCAAGGCTTTCCAAAGAAGTTGAACCAGCCCCCTGCTGCGCATCCAGAAACAGAGGCCCAGGGAGCTTCAGGGACCTGTTTGTGATCACTGACAATTTTCTAGAACCTAGACGACGTCAGAATGGCCTAAGACCACTTACACTAAAAGCACTCTCAGGTGTCTACCTCAAAGTGAGGCCTAGAGAACCAAATGACCGTTGTAAGAGCGGTCAGAAGAGTCCAAGGAACAGACAGGACTAGTCCTTCAGAGGCATTTGAGTCTGAGCGATTCATGTGCCTCTAAATGAAACTAAGGTCTAGAGGGCTGGATAAACAAGTGTAAGATCACTAATGAGATCCTGGGATTAAAATACCTCAAAGCTTTCCAAAGCTATCGAGTCAGCCCCACGCTTTGAATCCAGGGTAAAATGTAGAAAAGAGATCTTGAGGGACCTGAGTGACCACCTAGACGTTGGTAGGCCTAGAGGAAAGAGGACCCGAAGGGCATTTACACTAGAAGCTCCTCCATGCATTCTGCCTGAAACTGAGGCTTATGGAGCTGAATGCCCATTGTGTGTATACCCACAAGTGTCCAAGGGCAAAGAGTGATAAGTATTTTGGTGTCCTCAGAATCCAAACCCATTACGTGACTGAAAGGAAACTGTTTCTTAGAATGTTGGATAGCCAAGATGTAGATCACAAGCAATGTCCTAAGATTAAAAATGTCAAGGCTTTCCAAAGCTTTTCAGGTACCCCCTGCTTGTGAACGTAAGGTAAAATGGAGAAAAGGGAGCTTGAGGGCCCTGACTGTGATCCCCTAGAAGTCTGTAAGCCTAGAGAAAAAGAGAACCTTAAGGGTATTTACACTAAAGGCCCCTCCATGCACTGTGCCTGAAACTGAGGCCTAGGGTGCTGAGTGACCATTGTATGAGAACCCACAAATGTCCAAGCACAAGAAGTTATAAGTCTCTTAGATTCCTCAGAATCCAAACCCTTTATGTGACTGAAAGGAAACTGAGTCCAAGAATGCTGAAGAGCCAAGTTGAAGGTCACTAGCCATGTCTTAGGACTACAAATATCAAGGCTTTCCAAAGATTTTGAGCCAGTTCCCTGCTGTAAAAGTAGAGTAAAATGCAGAAAAGGGAGCTTGGGGGATCTGACTGTGATCACCTAGAAAGTTGAAGGCATAGAGAAAAGATGACTTTAAGGGTATTTACGCTAGAGGCCCCTCCATGCATTCTGCCTGAAACTGAGGCCTAGTGTGCTGAATGACCATTGTATTAGAAGCCATAAGTGTCCAAGGACAAAAAGTTGCAAGTGTATTAGAGTCCTCAGAATCCAAACACTTTATGTGACTGAAAGGAAACTGAGTCCTAGAATACCGGATAGCCAAGTTTAAGATCACTAACCATACCATAAATTTTAAAATGTTAATGCTTTTCAAAGCTTTTGAGCCAGCCCCCTGCTGTGAAATTAGAATTAAAAGGTAGAAAAGAGAGGTTGAAGGATCAACCTGTCATCACTTAGAGGTTTTTAGGCCTAGAGAAAAGAGGACCTTAAGGGTAGTTACAGGAGAAGTCCCTCCATGCATTCTGCCTGAAACTGAGTCTTAGAGAGCTGAATGACCATTACGTTTCACCCACAAGTGTCCAAGGACAAAACCCGGCAAGGATTTTGGAATTTTCAGAATCCAAAACCTTTCTATGATCTCTAAAGAAAACAGAGTCCTGGAAATCTTGACAACCCAGTACAAGATCACTACGGAGATCCTAGGTTTAAAAATGTCAAGGCTTTCCAAAGAAGTTGAACCAGCCCCCTGCTGCGCATCCAGAAACAGAGGCCCAGGGAGCTTCAGGGACCTGTTTGTGATCACTGACAATTTTCTAGAACCTAGACGACGTCAGAATGGCCTAAGACCACTTACACTAAAAGCACTCTCAGGTGTCTACCTCAAAGTGAGGCCTAGAGAACCAAATGACCGTTGTAAGAGCGGTCAGAAGAGTCCAAGGAACAGACAGGACTAGTCCTTCAGAGGCATTTGAGTCTGAGCGATTCATGTGCCTCTAAATGAAACTAAGGTCTAGAGGGCTGGATAAACAAGTGTAAGATCACTAATGAGATCCTGGGATTAAAATACCTCAAAGCTTTCCAAAGCTATCGAGTCAGCCCCACGCTTTGAATTCAGGGTAAAATGTAGAAAAGAGATCTTGAGGGACCTGAGTGACCACCTAGACGTTGGTAGGCCTAGAGGAAAGAGGACCCGAAGGGCATTTACACTAGAAGCTCCTCCATGCATTCTGCCTGAAACTGAGGCTTATGGAGCTGAATGCCCATTGTGTGTATACCCACAAGTGTCCAAGGGCAAAGAGTGATAAGTATTTGGGTGTCCTCAGAATCCAAACCCATTACTTGACTGAAAGGAAACTGTTTCTTAGAATGTTGGATAGCCAAGATGTAGATCACAAGCAATGTCCTAAGATTAAAAATGTCAAGGCTTTCCAAAGCTTTTCAGGTACCCCCTGCTTGTGAACGTAAGGTAAAATGGAGAAAAGGGAGCTTGAGGGCCCTGACTGTGATCCCCTAGAAGTCTGTAAGCCTAGAGAAAAAGAGAACCTTAAGGGTATTTACACTAAAGGCCCCTCCATGCACTGTGCCTGAAACTGAGGCCTAGGGTGCTGAATGACCATTGTATGAGAACCCACAAATGTCCAAGCACAAGAAGTTATAAGTCTCTTAGATTCCTCAGAATCCAAACCCTTTATGTGACTGAAAGGAAACTGAGTCCAAGAATGCTGAAGAGCCAAGTTGAAGGTCACTAGCCATGTCTTAGGATTACAAATATCAAGGCTTTCCAAAGATTTTGAGCCAGTTCCCTGCTGTAAAAGTAGAGTAAAATGCAGAAAAGGGAGCTTGGGGGATCTGACTGTGATCACCTAGAAAGTTGAAGGCATAGAGAAAAGATGACTTTAAGGGTATTTACGCTAGAGGCCCCTCCATGCATTCTGCCTGAAACTGAGGCCTAGTGTGCTGAATGACCATTGTATTAGAAGCCATAAGTGTCCAAGGACAAAAAGTTGCAAGTGTATTAGAGTCCTCAGAATCCAAACACTTTATGTGACTGAAAGGAAACTGAGTCCTAGAATACCGGATAGCCAAGTTTAAGATCACTAACCATATCATAAATTTTAAAATGTTAATGCTTTTCAAAGCTTTTGAGCCAGCCCCCTGCTGTGAAATTAGAATTAAAAGGTAGAAAAGAGAGGTTGAAGGATCAACCTGTCATCACTTAGAGGTTTTTAGGCCTAGAGAAAAGAGGACCTTAAGGGTAGTTACAGGAGAAGTCCCTCCATGCATTCTGCCTGAAACTGAGTCTTAGAGAGCTGAATGACCATTACGTTTCACCCACAAGTGTCCAAGGACAAAACCCGGCAAGGCTTTTGGAATTTTCAGAATCCAAAACCTTTCTATGATCTCTAAAGAAAACAGAGTCCTGGAAATCTTGACAACCCAGTACAAGATCACTACGGAGATCCTAGGTTTAAAAATGTCAAGGCTTTCCAAAGAAGTTGAACCAGCCCCCTGCTGCGCATCCAGAAACAGAGGCCCAGGGAGCTTCAGGGACCTGTTTGTGATCACTGACAATTTTCTAGAACCTAGACGACGTCAGAATGGCCTAAGACCACTTACACTAAAAGCACTCTCAGGTGTCTACCTCAAAGTGAGGCCTAGAGAACCAAATGACCGTTGTAAGAGCGGTCAGAAGAGTCCAAGGAACAGACAGGACTAGTCCTTCAGAGGCATTTGAGTCTGAGCGATTCATGTGCCTCTAAATGAAACTAAGGTCTAGAGGGCTGGATAAACAAGTGTAAGATCACTAATGAGATCCTGGGATTAAAATACCTCAAAGCTTTCCAAAGCTATCGAGTCAGCCCCACGCTTTGAATTCAGGGTAAAATGTAGAAAAGAGATCTTGAGGGACCTGAGTGACCACCTAGACGTTGGTAGGCCTAGAGGAAAGAGGACCCGAAGGGCATTTACACTAGAAGCTCCTCCATGCATTCTGCCTGAAACTGAGGCTTATGGAGCTGAATGCCCATTGTGTGTATACCCACAAGTGTCCAAGGGCAAAGAGTGATAAGTATTTGGGTGTCCTCAGAATCCAAACCCATTACGTGACTGAAAGGAAACTGTTTCTTAGAATGTTGGATAGCCAAGATGTAGATCACAAGCAATGTCCTAAGATTAAAAATGTCAAGGCTTTCCAAAGCTTTTCAGGTACCCCCTGCTGTGAACGTAAGGTAAAATGGAGAAAAGGGAGCTTGAGGGCCCTGACTGTGATCCCCTAGAAGTCTGTAAGCCTAGAGAAAAAGAGAACCTTAAGGGTATTTACACTAAAGGCCCCTCCATGCACTGTGCCTGAAACTGAGGCCTAGGGTGCTGAGTGATCATTGTATGAGAACCCACAAATGTCCAAGCACAAGAAGTTATAAGTCTCTTAGATTCCTCAGAATCCAAACCCTTTATGTGACTGAAAGGAAACTGAGTCCAAGAATGCTGAAGAGCCAAGTTGAAGGTCACTAGCCATGTCTTAGGACTACAAATATCAAGGCTTTCCAAAGATTTTGAGCCAGTTCCCTGCTGTAAAAGTAGAGTAAAATGCAGAAAAGGGAGCTTGGGGGATCTGACTGTGATCACCTAGAAATCTGAAGGCATAGAGAAAAGATGACTTTAAGGGTATTTACGCTAGAGGCCCCTCCATGCATTCTGCCTGAAACTGAGGCCTAGTGTGCTGAATGACCATTGTATTAGAAGCCATAAGTGTCCAAGTACAAAAAGTTGCAAGTATATTAGAGTCCTCAGAATCCAAACACTTTATGTGACTGAAAGGAAACTGAGTCCTAGAATACCGGATAGCCAAGTTTAAGATCACTAACCATATCATAAATTTTAAAATGTTAATGCTTTTCAAAGCTTTTGAGCCAGCCCCCTGCTGTGAAATTAGAGTTAAAAGGTAGAAAAGAGAGGTTGAAGGATCAACCTGTCATCACTTAGAGGTTTTTAGGCCTAGAGAAAAGAGGACCTTAAGGGTAGTTACAGGAGAAGTCCCTCCATGCATTCTGCCTGAAACTGAGTCTTAGAGAGCTGAATGACCATTACGTTTCACCCACAAGTGTCCAAGGACAAAACCCGGCAAGGCTTTTGGAATTTTCAGAATCCAAAACCTTTCTATGATCTCTAAAGAAAACAGAGTCCTGGAAATCTTGACAACCCAGTACAAGATCACTACGGAGATCCTAGGTTTAAAAATGTCAAGGCTTTCCAAAGAAGTTGAACCAGCCCCCTGCTGCGCATCCAGAAACAGAGGCCCAGGGAGCTTCAGGGACCTGTTTGTGATCACTGACAATTTTCTAGAACCTAGACGACGTCAGAATGGCCTAAGACCACTTACACTAAAAGCACTCTCAGGTGTCTACCTCAAAGTGAGGCCTAGAGAACCAAATGACCGTTGTAAGAGCGGTCAGAAGAGTCCAAGGAACAGACAGGACTACTCCTTCAGAGGCATTTGAGTCTGAGCGATTCATGTGCCTCTAAATGAAACTAAGGTCTAGAGGGCTGGATAAACAAGTGTAAGATCACTAATGAGATCCTAGGATTAAATACGTCAAAGCTTTCCAAAGCTATCAAGTCAGCCCCACGCTTTGAATTCAGGGTAAAATGTAGAAAAGAGATCTTGAGGGACCTGAGTGACCACCTAGACGTTGGTAGGCCTAGAGGAAAGACGACCCGAAGGGCATTTACACTAGAAGCTCCTCCATGCATTCTGCCTGAAACTGAGGCTTATGGAGCTGAATGCCCATTGTGTGTATACCCACAAGTGTCCAAGGGCAAAGAGTGATAAGTATTTTGGTGTCCTCAGAATCCAAACCCATTACGTGACTGAAAGGAAACTGTTTCTTAGAATGTTGGATAGCCAAGATGTAGATCACAAGCAATGTCCTAAGATTAAAAATGTCAAGGCTTTCCAAAGCTTTTCAGGTACCCCCTGCTGTGAACGTAAGGTAAAATGGAGAAAAGGGAGCTTGAGGGCCCTGACTGTGATCCCCTAGAAGTCTGTAAGCCTAGAGAAAAAGAGAACCTTAAGGGTATTTACACTAAAGGCCCCTCCATGCACTGTGCCTGAAACTGAGGCCTAGGGTGCTGAGTGACCACTGTATGAGAACCCACAAATGTCCAAGCACAAGAAGTTATAAGTCTCTTAGATTCCTCAGAATCCAAACCCTTTATGTGACTGAAAGGAAACTGAGTCCAAGAATGCTGAAGAGCCAAGTTGAAGGTCACTAGCCATGTCTTAGGACTACAAATATCAAGGCTTTCCAAAGATTTTGAGCCAGTTCCCTGCTGTAAAAGTAGAGTAAAATGCAGAAAAGGGAGCTTGGGGGATCTGACTGTGATCACCTAGAAATCTGAAGGCATAGAGAAAAGATAACTTTAAGGGTATTTACGCTAGAGGCCCCTCCATGCATTCTGCCTGAAACTGAGGCCTAGTGTGCTGAATGACCATTGTATTAGAAGCCATAAGTGTCCAAGGACAAAAAGTTGCAAGTATATTAGAGTCCTCAGAATCCAAACACTTTATGTGACTGAAAGGAAACTGAGTCCTAGAATACCGGATAGCCAAGTTTAAGATCACTAACCATATCATAAATTTTAAAATGTTAATGCTTTTCAAAGCTTTTGAGCCAGCCCCCTGCTGTGAAATTAGAATTAAAAGGTAGAAAAGAGAGGTTGAAGGATCAACCTGTCATCACTTAGAGGTTTTTAGGCCTAGAGAAAAGAGGACCTTAAGGGTAGTTACAGGAGAAGTCCCTCCATGCATTCTGCCTGAAACTGAGTCTTAGAGAGCTGAATGACCATTACGTTTCACCCACAAGTGTCCAAGGACAAAACCCGGCAAGGCTTTTGGAATTTTCAGAATCCAAAACCTTTCTATGATCTCTAAAGAAAACAGAGTCCTGGAAATCTTGACAACCCAGTACAAGATCACTAAGGAGATCCTAGGTTTAAAAATGTCAAGGCTTTCCAAAGAAGTTGAACCAGCCCCCTGCTGCGCATCCAGAAACAGAGGCCCAGGGAGCTTCAGGGACCTGTTTGTGATCACTGACAATTTTCTAGAACCTAGACGACGTCAGAATGGCCTAAGACCACTTACACTAAAAGCACTCTCAGGTGTCTCCCTCAAAGTGAGGCCTAGAGAACCAAATGACCGTTGTAAGAGCGGTCAGAAGAGTCCAAGGAACAGACAGGACTAGTCCTTCAGAGGCATTTGAGTCTGAGCGATTCATGTGCCTCTAAATGAAACTAAGGTCTAGAGGGCTGGATAAACAAGTGTAAGATCACTAATGAGATCCTGGGATTAAAATACGTCAAAGCTTTCCAAAGCTATCAAGTCAGCCCCACGCTTTGAATTCAGGGTAAAATGTAGAAAAGAGATCTTGAGGGACCTGAGTGACCACCTAGACGTTGGTAGGCCTAGAGGAAAGAGGACCCGAAGGGCATTTACACTAGAAGCTCCTCCATGCATTCTGCCTGAAACTGAGGCTTATGGAGCTGAATGCCCATTGTGTGTATACCCACAAGTGTCCAAGGGCAAAGAGTGATAAGTATTTTGGTGTCCTCAGAATCCAAACCCATTACGTGACTGAAAGGAAACTGCTTCTTAGAATGTTGGATAGCCAAGATGTAGATCACAAGCAATGTCCTAAGATTAAAAATGTCAAGGCTTTCCAAAGCTTTTCAGGTACCCCCTGCTGTGAACGTAAGGTTAAATGGAGAAAAGGGAGCTTGAGGGCCCTGACTGTGATCCCCTAGAAGTCTGTAAGCCTAGAGAAAAAGAGAACCTTAAGGGTATTTACACTAAAGGCCCCTCCATGCACTGTGCCTGAAACTGAGGCCTAGGGTGCTGAGTGACCACTGTATGAGAACCCACAAATGTCCAAGCACAAGAAGTTATAAGTCTCTTAGATTCCTCAGAATCCAAACCCTTTATGTGACTGAAAGGAAACTGAGTCCAAGAATGCTGAAGAGCCAAGTTGAAGGTCACTAGCCATGTCTTAGGATTACAAATATCAAGGCTTTCCAAAGATTTTGAGCCAGTTCCCTGCTGTAAAAGTAGAGTAAAATGCAGAAAAGGGAGCTTGGGGGATCTGACTGTGATCACCTAGAAAGTTGAAGGCATAGAGAAAAGATGACTTTAAGGGTATTTACGCTAGAGGCCCCTCCATGCATTCTGCCTGAAACTGAGGCCTAGTGTGCTGAATGACCATTGTATTAGAAGCCATAAGTGTCCAAGGACAAAAAGTTGCAAGTGTATTAGAGTCCTCAGAATCCAAACACTTTATGTGACTGAAAGGAAACTGAGTCCTAGAATACCGGATAGCCAAGTTTAAGATCACTAACCATACCATAAATTTTAAAATGTTAATGCTTTTCAAAGCTTTTGAGCCAGCCCCCTGCTGTGAAATTAGAATTATAAGGTAGAAAAGAGAGGTTGAAGGATCAACCTGTCATCACTTAGAGGTTTTTAGGCCTAGAGAAAAGAGGACCTTAAGGGTAGTTACAGGAGAAGTCCCTCCATGCATTCTGCCTGAAACTGAGTCTTAGAGAGCTGAATGACCATTACGTTTCACCCACAAGTGTCCAAGGACAAAACCCGGCAAGGCTTTTGGAATTTTCAGAATCCAAAACCTTTCTATGATCTCTAAAGAAAACAGAGTCCTGGAAATCTTGACAACCCAGTACAAGATCACTACGGAGATCCTAGGTTTAAAAATGTCAAGGCTTTCCAAAGAAGTTGAACCAGCCCCCTGCTGCGCATCCAGAAACAGAGGCCCAGGGAGCTTCAGGGACCTGTTTGTGATCACTGACAATTTTCTAGAACCTAGACGACGTCAGAATGGCCTAAGACCACTTACACTAAAAGCACTCTCAGGTGTCTACCTCAAAGTGAGGCCTAGAGAACCAAATGACCGTTGTAAGAGCGGTCAGAAGAGTCCAAGGAACAGACAGGACTAGTCCTTCAGAGGCATTTGAGTCTGAGCGATTCATGTGCCTCTAAATGAAACTAAGGTCTAGAGGGCTGGATAAACAAGTGTAAGATCACTAATGAGATCCTGGGATTAAAATACCTCAAAGCTTTCCAAAGCTATCGAGTCAGCCCCACGCTTTGAATCCAGGGTAAAATGTAGAAAAGAGATCTTGAGGGACCTGAGTGACCACCTAGACGTTGGTAGGCCTAGAGGAAAGAGGACCCGAAGGGCATTTACACTAGAAGCTCCTCCATGCATTCTGCCTGAAACTGAGGCTTATGGAGCTGAATGCCCATTGTGTGTATACCCACAAGTGTCCAAGGGCAAAGAGTGATAAGTATTTTGGTGTCCTCAGAATCCAAACCCATTACGTGACTGAAAGGAAACTGTTTCTTAGAATGTTGGATAGCCAAGATGTAGATCACAAGCAATGTCCTAAGATTAAAAATGTCAAGGCTTTCCAAAGCTTTTCAGGTACCCCCTGCTTGTGAACGTAAGGTAAAATGGAGAAAAGGGAGCTTGAGGGCCCTGACTGTGATCCCCTAGAAGTCTGTAAGCCTAGAGAAAAAGAGAACCTTAAGGGTATTTACACTAAAGGCCCCTCCATGCACTGTGCCTGAAACTGAGGCCTAGGGTGCTGAGTGACCATTGTATGAGAACCCACAAATGTCCAAGCACAAGAAGTTATAAGTCTCTTAGATTCCTCAGAATCCAAACCCTTTATGTGACTGAAAGGAAACTGAGTCCAAGAATGCTGAAGAGCCAAGTTGAAGGTCACTAGCCATGTCTTAGGACTACAAATATCAAGGCTTTCCAAAGATTTTGAGCCAGTTCCCTGCTGTAAAAGTAGAGTAAAATGCAGAAAAGGGAGCTTGGGGGATCTGACTGTGATCACCTAGAAAGTTGAAGGCATAGAGAAAAGATGACTTTAAGGGTATTTACGCTAGAGGCCCCTCCATGCATTCTGCCTGAAACTGAGGCCTAGTGTGCTGAATGACCATTGTATTAGAAGCCATAAGTGTCCAAGGACAAAAAGTTGCAAGTGTATTAGAGTCCTCAGAATCCAAACACTTTATGTGACTGAAAGGAAACTGAGTCCTAGAATACCGGATAGCCAAGTTTAAGATCACTAACCATACCATAAATTTTAAAATGTTAATGCTTTTCAAAGCTTTTGAGCCAGCCCCCTGCTGTGAAATTAGAATTAAAAGGTAGAAAAGAGAGGTTGAAGGATCAACCTGTCATCACTTAGAGGTTTTTAGGCCTAGAGAAAAGAGGACCTTAAGGGTAGTTACAGGAGAAGTCCCTCCATGCATTCTGCCTGAAACTGAGTCTTAGAGAGCTGAATGACCATTACGTTTCACCCACAAGTGTCCAAGGACAAAACCCGGCAAGGATTTTGGAATTTTCAGAATCCAAAACCTTTCTATGATCTCTAAAGAAAACAGAGTCCTGGAAATCTTGACAACCCAGTACAAGATCACTACGGAGATCCTAGGTTTAAAAATGTCAAGGCTTTCCAAAGAAGTTGAACCAGCCCCCTGCTGCGCATCCAGAAACAGAGGCCCAGGGAGCTTCAGGGACCTGTTTGTGATCACTGACAATTTTCTAGAACCTAGACGACGTCAGAATGGCCTAAGACCACTTACACTAAAAGCACTCTCAGGTGTCTACCTCAAAGTGAGGCCTAGAGAACCAAATGACCGTTGTAAGAGCGGTCAGAAGAGTCCAAGGAACAGACAGGACTAGTCCTTCAGAGGCATTTGAGTCTGAGCGATTCATGTGCCTCTAAATGAAACTAAGGTCTAGAGGGCTGGATAAACAAGTGTAAGATCACTAATGAGATCCTGGGATTAAAATACCTCAAAGCTTTCCAAAGCTATCGAGTCAGCCCCACGCTTTGAATTCAGGGTAAAATGTAGAAAAGAGATCTTGAGGGACCTGAGTGACCACCTAGACGTTGGTAGGCCTAGAGGAAAGAGGACCCGAAGGGCATTTACACTAGAAGCTCCTCCATGCATTCTGCCTGAAACTGAGGCTTATGGAGCTGAATGCCCATTGTGTGTATACCCACAAGTGTCCAAGGGCAAAGAGTGATAAGTATTTGGGTGTCCTCAGAATCCAAACCCATTACTTGACTGAAAGGAAACTGTTTCTTAGAATGTTGGATAGCCAAGATGTAGATCACAAGCAATGTCCTAAGATTAAAAATGTCAAGGCTTTCCAAAGCTTTTCAGGTACCCCCTGCTTGTGAACGTAAGGTAAAATGGAGAAAAGGGAGCTTGAGGGCCCTGACTGTGATCCCCTAGAAGTCTGTAAGCCTAGAGAAAAAGAGAACCTTAAGGGTATTTACACTAAAGGCCCCTCCATGCACTGTGCCTGAAACTGAGGCCTAGGGTGCTGAATGACCATTGTATGAGAACCCACAAATGTCCAAGCACAAGAAGTTATAAGTCTCTTAGATTCCTCAGAATCCAAACCCTTTATGTGACTGAAAGGAAACTGAGTCCAAGAATGCTGAAGAGCCAAGTTGAAGGTCACTAGCCATGTCTTAGGATTACAAATATCAAGGCTTTCCAAAGATTTTGAGCCAGTTCCCTGCTGTAAAAGTAGAGTAAAATGCAGAAAAGGGAGCTTGGGGGATCTGACTGTGATCACCTAGAAAGTTGAAGGCATAGAGAAAAGATGACTTTAAGGGTATTTACGCTAGAGGCCCCTCCATGCATTCTGCCTGAAACTGAGGCCTAGTGTGCTGAATGACCATTGTATTAGAAGCCATAAGTGTCCAAGGACAAAAAGTTGCAAGTGTATTAGAGTCCTCAGAATCCAAACACTTTATGTGACTGAAAGGAAACTGAGTCCTAGAATACCGGATAGCCAAGTTTAAGATCACTAACCATATCATAAATTTTAAAATGTTAATGCTTTTCAAAGCTTTTGAGCCAGCCCCCTGCTGTGAAATTAGAATTAAAAGGTAGAAAAGAGAGGTTGAAGGATCAACCTGTCATCACTTAGAGGTTTTTAGGCCTAGAGAAAAGAGGACCTTAAGGGTAGTTACAGGAGAAGTCCCTCCATGCATTCTGCCTGAAACTGAGTCTTAGAGAGCTGAATGACCATTACGTTTCACCCACAAGTGTCCAAGGACAAAACCCGGCAAGGCTTTTGGAATTTTCAGAATCCAAAACCTTTCTATGATCTCTAAAGAAAACAGAGTCCTGGAAATCTTGACAACCCAGTACAAGATCACTACGGAGATCCTAGGTTTAAAAATGTCAAGGCTTTCCAAAGAAGTTGAACCAGCCCCCTGCTGCGCATCCAGAAACAGAGGCCCAGGGAGCTTCAGGGACCTGTTTGTGATCACTGACAATTTTCTAGAACCTAGACGACGTCAGAATGGCCTAAGACCACTTACACTAAAAGCACTCTCAGGTGTCTACCTCAAAGTGAGGCCTAGAGAACCAAATGACCGTTGTAAGAGCGGTCAGAAGAGTCCAAGGAACAGACAGGACTAGTCCTTCAGAGGCATTTGAGTCTGAGCGATTCATGTGCCTCTAAATGAAACTAAGGTCTAGAGGGCTGGATAAACAAGTGTAAGATCACTAATGAGATCCTGGGATTAAAATACCTCAAAGCTTTCCAAAGCTATCGAGTCAGCCCCACGCTTTGAATCCAGGGTAAAATGTAGAAAAGAGATCTTGAGGGACCTGAGTGACCACCTAGACGTTGGTAGGCCTAGAGGAAAGAGGACCCGAAGGGCATTTACACTAGAAGCTCCTCCATGCATTCTGCCTGAAACTGAGGCTTATGGAGCTGAATGCCCATTGTGTGTATACCCACAAGTGTCCAAGGGCAAAGAGTGATAAGTATTTGGGTGTCCTCAGAATCCAAACCCATTACGTGACTGAAAGGAAACTGTTTCTTAGAATGTTGGATAGCCAAGATGTAGATCACAAGCAATGTCCTAAGATTAAAAATGTCAAGGCTTTCCAAAGCTTTTCAGGTACCCCCTGCTGTGAACGTAAGGTAAAATGGAGAAAAGGGAGCTTGAGGGCCCTGACTGTGATCCCCTAGAAGTCTGTAAGCCTAGAGAAAAAGAGAACCTTAAGGGTATTTACACTAAAGGCCCCTCCATGCACTGTGCCTGAAACTGAGGCCTAGGGTGCTGAGTGATCATTGTATGAGAACCCACAAATGTCCAAGCACAAGAAGTTATAAGTCTCTTAGATTCCTCAGAATCCAAACCCTTTATGTGACTGAAAGGAAACTGAGTCCAAGAATGCTGAAGAGCCAAGTTGAAGGTCACTAGCCATGTCTTAGGACTACAAATATCAAGGCTTTCCAAAGATTTTGAGCCAGTTCCCTGCTGTAAAAGTAGAGTAAAATGCAGAAAAGGGAGCTTGGGGGATCTGACTGTGATCACCTAGAAATCTGAAGGCATAGAGAAAAGATGACTTTAAGGGTATTTACGCTAGAGGCCCCTCCATGCATTCTGCCTGAAACTGAGGCCTAGTGTGCTGAATGACCATTGTATTAGAAGCCATAAGTGTCCAAGTACAAAAAGTTGCAAGTATATTAGAGTCCTCAGAATCCAAACACTTTATGTGACTGAAAGGAAACTGAGTCCTAGAATACCGGATAGCCAAGTTTAAGATCACTAACCATATCATAAATTTTAAAATGTTAATGCTTTTCAAAGCTTTTGAGCCAGCCCCCTGCTGTGAAATTAGAGTTAAAAGGTAGAAAAGAGAGGTTGAAGGATCAACCTGTCATCACTTAGAGGTTTTTAGGCCTAGAGAAAAGAGGACCTTAAGGGTAGTTACAGGAGAAGTCCCTCCATGCATTCTGCCTGAAACTGAGTCTTAGAGAGCTGAATGACCATTACGTTTCACCCACAAGTGTCCAAGGACAAAACCCGGCAAGGCTTTTGGAATTTTCAGAATCCAAAACCTTTCTATGATCTCTAAAGAAAACAGAGTCCTGGAAATCTTGACAACCCAGTACAAGATCACTACGGAGATCCTAGGTTTAAAAATGTCAAGGCTTTCCAAAGAAGTTGAACCAGCCCCCTGCTGCGCATCCAGAAACAGAGGCCCAGGGAGCTTCAGGGACCTGTTTGTGATCACTGACAATTTTCTAGAACCTAGACGACGTCAGAATGGCCTAAGACCACTTACACTAAAAGCACTCTCAGGTGTCTACCTCAAAGTGAGGCCTAGAGAACCAAATGACCGTTGTAAGAGCGGTCAGAAGAGTCCAAGGAACAGACAGGACTACTCCTTCAGAGGCATTTGAGTCTGAGCGATTCATGTGCCTCTAAATGAAACTAAGGTCTAGAGGGCTGGATAAACAAGTGTAAGATCACTAATGAGATCCTAGGATTAAATACGTCAAAGCTTTCCAAAGCTATCGAGTCAGCCCCACGCTTTGAATTCAGGGTAAAATGTAGAAAAGAGATCTTGAGGGACCTGAGTGACCACCTAGACGTTGGTAGGCCTAGAGGAAAGACGACCCGAAGGGCATTTACACTAGAAGCTCCTCCATGCATTCTGCCTGAAACTGAGGCTTATGGAGCTGAATGCCCATTGTGTGTATACCCACAAGTGTCCAAGGGCAAAGAGTGATAAGTATTTGGGTGTCCTCAGAATCCAAACCCATTACGTGACTGAAAGGAAACTGTTTCTTAGAATGTTGGATAGCCAAGATGTAGATCACAAGCAATGTCCTAAGATTAAAAATGTCAAGGCTTTTTCACTTACTTAGATTTGACTTTATTTGTGTGAAAAGTGTTTTGTAATTGTGTTCGTGTACTCCCTGGATTTGTTTTGGCAGATAGACTCCCAAACATTTTATAGTGTCTACTCTAACTTTAAATGAGATTTCTCTTTCTATCTCTTGTTGTTGGGCTCTGTCAGTAATATATAGAAATGCAGATGATTTATGTGGGTTTATTTTGTAACTTGCAACTTTGCCAAAGTTGTTTATTATTTCAAGTAGTTTTTTACTTGATTCTCAATGATTCTATAAGTATACTATCATATCATTTGCAAAGTGATAACTTAGTTTCTTCTCTGCCTATTCTAATTCCTTCAATTTCTTTTTCTTCTCTTATTACTACAGCTAACATTTCTAGTACCATATTGAATACTAGTGGTGATAATAGACATCCTTGTTTCACCCCTGATCTTATTGGGAATGCCTCTAGCTTATCCCCATTGCATATAATGCTTGCTGATAGTTTTAGGTAGATACTGCTTATTATTTTATGGAAAGTTCCCTTTATTCCTATGTTCTCCAGCGTTTTCAATAGGAATGGGTGTTGTATTTTGTCGAAAGCTTTTTCTGCATCTATTGAGATAATCATGTGGTTTCTGTTAGCTTTGTTATTGATATGGTCGATAATGCTAACAGTTTTCCTAATACTGAACCAGCCCTGCATTCCTGGTATGAATCCTACCTGATCATAATGTATTATTCTTGTGATAAGGTGCCTTATTCGTTTTGCTAAAATTTTATTTAAAATTTCTGATTCTATATTCATTAGAAAAACTGGTCTATAATTTTCTTTCTGTGTTTTGTCTCTTCCTGGTTTGGGTATCAAAACCATATTTGCATCATAGAAAGAATGTGGGGAAATTCCTTCTTCCCCAGTTTTCCCAAATAGTCTGTATAGTATTGGAATTAACTGTTCTTTAAATGTTTGATAGAATTCACTTGTGAATCCATCTGGCCCTGGAGATTTTTTCCTAGGGAGTTCATTGATGGCTTGTTCTATTTCTTTTTCTGAGATGGGGTTGTTTAAGTATTCAACTTCCTCTTCTGTTAGTCTGGGCAATTTATATATTTTAAAATAATCATCCATCTCATTTAGATTATTGAATTTATGGGCATCCAGTTGGGCAAAGTAATTTCTTATTATTGTTTTAATTTCCTCCTCATTGTAGGTGAGTTCACCCTTTTCATTTTTGATATTGGTGATTTGGTTTTCTTCTTTCTTTTTTTTAATCAAATTGACCAAAGGTTTATCAATTTTGTTGGTTTTTTCATAAAACCAACTCTTGGTTTTATTTATTAGTTCAATAGTTTTCTTAATTTCAATTTCATTAATCTCTCCTTTGGTTTTCAGTATTTCTAACTTGGTATTTACTTGGGGATTTTCAATTTGTTCTATCTCGAGCTTTTTCAGCTGCATGCCCAAGTCATTGATCTCCTCTTTCTCTATTTTATTCAAGTAGGCATTCAAAGATATAAAGCTTACCCTAAGAACTGCTTTTGCAGTATCCCATAAGATTTGGTGGGTGTTCTCATTATTGGCATTCTCTTGAATGAAGTTGTTGCATTCCCCCTGAACCTGAGGCCTGTGGAGCTAAATGACCATTGTATGTGTACCCACAAGTGTCCAAGGACAAAAAGTGATAAGTATTTTCGAGTCCTCAGCATCCAAAAGCTTTATGTCACTGAAAGGAAACTCTTTGCTAGAATGCTGGAAAGCCCAGTGCAAGATCATTAATGAGATCCTAGGATTAAAAATGTCAAGGCTTTCCAAAACAGTTGAGCCAGCCCCCTGCTTTGAGTGAAGGAGAAACAGAGGCCCAGGAAGCTTCAAGGACCTATCTGTGATCACTGACAATTTTCTGGACCATTTACACTAAAAGGCCCTCCCATATATCAACCTGAAAGTGAGACCTAGTGAACCAAATGACCATTGTAAGATCAGTCAGAAGAGTCCTAGGAATAGACATGACTAGTCCTTCACAGGCCTCTGACTCTGAGCACATCATATACCTCTAAAGGAAACTGAGAGAGCTGGATAAACAAGTGTAAGATCACTAAGAAGATCCTGGGATTATAAATGTCAAGGTTTTCTAAAGCTCCCTGCTGTGGATTTAGTTTAAATGTCAAAAATGGAGCTTGATGGATCTGACTATGATCGCCTAGATGTTTGTAGGCCTAGAGAAAAGAAGGACCTTAAGGACATGTACACGAGAGGCCCTTCCATGCATTCTGCATGAAACTGAGGCCTATGGAGCTGAATGACCATTGTTTGTGCACCCACAATTATCCAAGAACAAAAAATGAGAAATATTTTGGAGTCCTCAAAATCCAACCCCTTTTTGTGACTGTACAAATCGGAGTCCTAGAATGCTGGGTGGCCAAGTTTAAGATCGCTGATAAGATCCTAGGATTGAAAATGTCAAGGTTTTCCAAAGCTTGTGAGACTGCCCCCTGCTGTGAGTCAAGGAGAAACAGAGGCCTAAGGACCTTAAGGCAACTCTTTCTGATCACCCAGGATTTTCTCCATCTAGAGCTTAGAAGGTCTTAAGACCATTTACACTAAAAGGCCCTCCCAGGTATCTATCTACCTTAAAGTGAGGCTTAGTGAACCAAATGACCACTGTAAGATCAGTTAGGCAAGTCCAAGGAATACACATGACAAGTCTTCAGAGGCCCCTGAGTCTAAGCACTTCATGTGGCTCTAAAGGAAACTGAGATCAAGAGAGATGGTTGACCATTGTATGTGCACCCACAAGTGTCCAAGGACAAAAAGTGACAAGTCTTTTAGAGTTGTCAGAATCCAAACCCTTTTTGTGACTCTAAAGGAAACTGAGTCGTACAAATCTGGACAGAGAAGTATAAGATTGCTAACAAGATCCTAGGATTAAAAATTTCAAGGCTTTCGAAAGCTTTTCAGCCAGCCCCTTGAGTAATTGTAGGAGAAACAGAGGCCTAGGGTGCTTCAGAGACCTTTATGTGATCACCTTCAGGTTCCAAGGCCTTGATCTAAGAAGGCCTTAAGAGCTTTTACACTTGAGAACTCTTATTAGACTCTGCCCTAACCTGATGCCTAGAGAGCTGTGGGGACAATTTTTTGATCACCCACAAGGGTCCAATGACTACAAATGCTTCTGTCTTAAGAGGTATGCTTGGGCCTTTCTTGGTTCCGACTGGACTCAAGCTGTACAGAATCTTGGGGGACTGAAATACTTAAAAGCCCTTACCCTTTGAAGAACATTGCCTTCCTGAAAATGACATAGTGAGGGGTTTCACTTTTATCAAGGAAATAATTCCTACCTACCTTTAGGATGGAAAGTCTCCTATGTCTTCTTTTAAAACAAAGGTGTCACATGCAAAGGGGATAAAAGGCAGCAATCTTTACTCACATCATGCTAAGTGCTCTGTTTCCATTGTCAGTCACAAATAACCAGCCACTCCTACTCTGTGGCATATCAAATAGCTCCCCACACTATTCACGTCATTTTATTTCAAGAAGAATTTTACTGGGCATCAGGGAATTAAAAGAATATGCTATAAAGCCTTTAAATGTGGATAGACATTTTCGGAACTTTGCTTGAGTTCCAACAAGAGGCAGAGTTCATTTTCTGTCTAAAAACCAGTTATTGGGAGTTTCTTAGAAGTGAAAAAATATAATCCAAATGGCTGACTAGAGCAGAAACCTGCTAGAGAGCACTGGAGAAGCAACAGGACGCTAGAGGACATGAATGGACCAAAGAGGAAATTTAAAATACATATTTTTCTTTTTTTATTTCTACTTTTTGTCCAATGCAAAGTACCATGTTGCAAAATAATTTTACAAGCATGCTTGAAATACTAACACTTCCTTTCATTCATTTGCAGTAGTGGAAATTTATGTGAACAGCATTAAAATTTATAAAACAATTATATTTGTGCAAAAGTTGAATGGGACAGTAACAAAGGTAGTGAAGTCTCCATCATTGGAGGTGTTCAGCGGGAAGACATGACTCTTCAAGTGGACATTGGACTGGATCACTTCTAAAATTCTATGACTCTAACTTCAAGGCTAGGCCTCTCCTCCACTGTACCACACTGTAAATCAGTACCAGTGAATATATGTGAACTCTGAGAGGAGTAGTAGACAATAGCTGGGAGGCACGAATCAGGGAATGCTTCATGGAAGAAAAGGTGACTGAGCTATACTTTGAAGGATTTCTTATTTGGATAAACAGGTAAAGAGTTCTGTGAGTGACTGTGATAATTTCCTCAAACATTGACCCACTTGATTATCCACTCAGACATCTCCACTTTTACTGTTGGATAAAAGTTCCAGTTAGAAATTAAGTAAGGCACGTTCATCATCAGGCAGAAGAGTCAGATAAATAGCAAGCAAAATGTGCAGCAATAACCATTAATTTACAAAGCCCTTAATCGTCTGGATTCATCAAAGAGATAACAAGTAGATATTTTTCCTTTTCAAATTTTAATAAATATGTTCTATTCCTATTTGTTATTATACATAAATAATGAATAATTCTAGTAATAATTATCAAAGTGCTATATTTAAAAGCCCAGTACTTTATAAATATTGAATTCTCAGTGATATATCATTATTATTTATTATTGCTGCAATGCCATAAACTTGCATACATTACATCCTTGTTTTCCATATAGAAGTTGAGTAAAAGTTGATGGCATAGAGAAGTGGATCTGTAAAGTTTTCTCTAAAATTTCTGATACCTGTCAAATGTTCTGCATTGAAAAATAAAATGGAAAGGAACAGTGTAGGCAACAAGACATGATACATTAATCAATCAAAGCAGTATTTATGGGAATAGCAGAAGAGGTTAAATGTGGAAAAAATGGACCAGAGTGCTGGAGTGTGTGTGGTGTGCATATATGTATGAATACACACATCGTATGAGCTGAGTAGGGAACAAGGTGGAATCAGTTCTAGTGGGTTCTAGTCTTGGCATGGTTGCATATTACCTATTCATTTCTCTGAGCCTCAGTTTAATCATCTGCAAAATAAGGGTATTGAACCAAATGATCACTTACGTGGCCATTGGCTGAGTCATGCTATGACTTTATAAGTCTCCAAAACAAATACCTGGGCTGTGTAATTCCTGCCCCCCAACATCACCCCAACTTCTCCTAGTCTCAGTATATTTGACTGACTGAATCAATCAGTGATTTGAGTATCATACAGACATGGCTTATTACTTATAAAGAGATGTTAAAATGGGTGGTATGTCCAGAAACAAGAGTATGAATAAAAAGAGGATATCCCAAAAGGGGATAGGGATGATAGGAGAGTTCAGCTAACAAAGGTGCCTGGCCTACCTCTTCCATTCAATCCCTCCCTACTCTTGACCTCTTCCTCTACTAGACACCCAGGTGATAGAGTAGACCAAGGCCCAGCTTCGTTGCATGTGCAATACCACTTGGTGATAATGAACTTTATTATTCTTCTGTCACCCACTATTGTCCCTATGACTTGTGTTTTTCTCCCTATCCCTACACTAATTAATCATTGGTCATTTAAGAGAAAACTGCACTCAGCCCTCTTCTCCCATTCTTTCATCCCCATTCTCCTCAACCTTACTCCACCCAGGTCCTACTCCAACCCTGTCCAAGTCTTTCCACTGTGCCCTCTGGAATTCCTGTTCCAAAATGAACAATCTCCTCTTTCTTTTTTTATTTATTTTGACTTTCTTTTTTTTTTTTCCTGTTCTTAATGTTTATTTATTTATTTTTAGTTTTCAACATTCATTTCCACAAAATTTGGAGTTCCAAATTTTCTCCCCATCTCTCCCCTCCCCCACCCCATAACATCTTGCATTCTGATTACCCTTTCTGTCAATCTGCCCTCCCTTCTATCACACCCTCCCTTCCCTTATCCCCTTCTTTCTTTTCTTGTAGGGGAAGGTAGATTTCTATATCCCATTGCCTATATTTCTTATTTCCCAGTTGTATGCAAAAACAATTCTCAACATTCATTCCTAATACTTTAATTCCAGCTTCTCTCCCTTCCTCCCTCCCCATCCATCCCCACTGAGAAGGCAAGCAATTCAATATAGGCTATATATGTGTAGTTTTACAAAAGGCTTCCATAATAATCATGTTGTATAAGACTAACTATATTTCCCTCTATCCTATCCTGCCCCCCATTTCTTCCATTCTTTCTTTGGACCTTGTCCCTCCCCAAAAGTGTTTACTTCTGATCACTCCCTTCTCCCATTTGCCCTCCCTTCTGTCATTCCCCTCACCCCACTTGTCCCTTTCTCCCCTACCCTTCTGTAGTTCAAGATATACTTTCATACCAAACTGAGTGTGCATGTTATTCCCTTCTTAAGCTAAATGTGAAGAGAGTAAGCTTCCCTTTTTCCCTCTCACCTCCTCCCTTTTCTCCTCCACTGAAAAAGCTTTTTCTTGCCTCCTTTATGAGTGATAATTTGCCCCATTACATTTCTCCCTTTCTCCTACCAATATATTCCTCTCACCCCTAAATTTTATTTTTTTTAGGTATCATCCCTTCTTATTCAACTCACCCTGTGCTTTCTGTGTGTGTGTGTGTGTGTGTGTGTGTGTGTGTGTGCATACTCCCTCCAACTACCCAAATACTGAGAAAAGTCTCAAGAGTTACAAATGTTATCTTTCCATGTAGGAATGTAAACAGTTCAACTTTAGAAAGTCCTTTATGATTTCTCTTTCCTGTTTATCTTTTCATGCTTCTTTTGATTCTTGTGCCTGAAAGTCAAATTTTCTATTCAGATCCAGTCTTTCCATCAAGAATGCTTGAAAGTCCTCTATTTCATTGAATGAGCATCTTTTCCCCTGAAATATTATACTCAGTTTTGCTGGGTAGGTGATTCTTGGTTTTAGTCCTAGTTCCTTTGACTTCTGGAATATCATCCAGGCTCTTTAATCTCTTAATGTAGAAACTGCCAGATCTTATGTTATCCTGATTGTATTTCCACAATGCTGGAATTGTTTCTTTCTAGATGCTTGTGATATTTTCTCCTTGACCTCAGAACTCTGGAATTTGGCTGTAATATTCTGAAGAGTTTTTCTTTTTGGATCTCTTTGAGGAGGTGATCAGTGGATTCTTTCAATATTTATTTTTCCCTCTGGTTCCAGAATATCAGGACAGTTTTTCTTGATAATTTCATGAAAGATGATGTCTAGGCTCTTCTTTTGATCATGGCTTTCAGGTAGTCCCATAATTTTTGAATTGTCTCTCGTGGATCTATTTTCCAGGTCAGTTGTTTTTCCAGTGAGATATTTCACATTATCTTCTATTGTTTCATTTTTTTTGGTTTAATTTGTAATTTCTTGGTTTCTCATAGTCATTAGCTTCCATCTGCTCTATTCTCATTTTTAAAGAACTATTTTCTTCAGTGAGCTTTTGAACCTCCTTTTCCATTTGGCTAATTCTGCTTTTGAAAGCATTCTTCTCCTCATTGGCTTTTTGGACCTCTTCTGCCAATTGAGTTAGCCTATTTTTAAAGGTGTTATTTTCTTCAGCATTTTTTGGGTCTCCTTTAGCAAGCTGTTGACTTGCTTTTCATGATTTTCTTGCATCACTCTCATCCCCTTCTTTCATTGATAAGACCTTGGGGAGGTAAATTTCATCATTACCTCATTGACTAAATACTATACCATGGTATCTCATACTTCTTAGATGAAACAATAATCAAATAATGAAACAATAATGAAATTAACTATCAAGGAATAAAGATAGGACATGTCTAATAATGTTGTTAAATGCTGGCAAGTACTAGTTCTCCCATTAATTTTGCTCTCCTTTTTGCCGCACCCCAAAATAATCTAAGCTTGAAAGCAGGCTTGACATTCCACTTCCACTTGACATTATATCCTCAGCACCCAGCACAGTATCTTGAACATTTGTTCAGTCATTTCAGTCATATTT